>NW_027225016.1:0-43353 GCF_041296235.1 Equus asinus
GAGCTGGCAGGGAGCGACGCGCACCGCACCCCCCCCCTCCCCCATCCCGCAGCCCGCAGCCCGCAGCCCGAGGAAGCGAGGAGCAGGCGATAGAGGCGCTGGGTTGGCAGGAGGGGAAACGGGGCCGGCAGGAGAAGCGAACCGCGAAGAGACTCCCTCCCAGGACGACGATGGCTGAACGGGGAGAGGAGGGAGCTTTGGGTCCTCTCTCGTCCTGCTTTGACCGGGATGTCCCCATTTTTCCACAGCGAGCGAGTATGGCTCTTGGATTCGGTGGGGAAGACGTGATTTATCTGGAGGACTTTTCCCTTCGGGGGTTCAAAGTCCGTTCTCTGAGGCAAGGCTCCCTCTCTGCCTCCCTGTCCTTCCCATTCGCCTCCCCGGAAGCCAGCTCTCCTCCCGGTTTCCTGGATCCCTTGGCCACGGTCCTCTGTTGCAAACACAGGCAGGTGCAAAGAAGATGCGAAAGGCTGCCCGAGCCACGCGAACGGAAAGCTGAAGCCAGGGAGCCAGGAAGGGCTGGCTGCTGAGGGAGGACGTGTCCTGTCAGGAGGCTTTTCAACTCCCTCTGACAGATGCGGCCTGGAGGGGCGGGGCCCGGCCGGGCCCTGGGGTGGTAGGGGTCGGGTGTGAGGGGGTGGGTGGGGAGGCGGGGGGAGGCGGGAAGAGAGGGAGGCCCCCGAGTGAGGGGACACCAAAAGCCTCAGCCATCAAGACTCCTCGTCTTTGCATCCAGCGTTCTCAAACTCAAAACGAACGCAAGCTCATCCACCAGGAGCAACGTAGCAGCGTTTCCAAGCGAGGCAGGACCGCCCGAAGGCGAAAGCAGAATGGGATCCTAGTCAGGTGGAGCTTGAAACTCAGACCCACCCACCCCCCTACCCCCCCCCCACCACCACCACCTCCCCCCCTCCCCCCACCCCGGGAAGGGGGCTTCTGGAAGGAAAAGCGAGACAAACTGACAGGGACAAACTTAGGTCGGAAAGGAGTGTTGATTGTGAATGAGCCTCTCAAGGACAAGCAAGCGGGGTACCAGGTTTTAGAAGATGACCTGCAGCGGCAGAGACGCCAGCAAAGGCAGAAGCCATCCCGTCTTGGGTGAGGTGCCCGAGACGCTCCTCTCTAACCCAGTCCGCCCTGTCCTTGGAGAAGCGGGCGGTGTCTGGAAAAGCCTGACCAGGTGCCTTTCCTCGGTGGGCGGGGCTGGTCGCTTTGGACCCGTTTGGGCCTCCCGGCACCGCGTGGAATCCGTTCCACCTGACAGGACGACTCTACCCGCGGCTGGGGCGGCGGGGGCGGGGCGCCGAGGGAAGGGCTGGGGTGTCACCGGAGCGGGAGCCGAGCGGGTGGAAGAGGCCGAGGCCAGAGGGAGCCGGCCGCGGCGTGTGCGGCGTCGGGGTCCCGGTCCCGGTCCCGGTCCCGGTACCCTGGTCCCGCCGGGCTGGCCCCCGATTGGCCCTGGGTTCGGGTGGGGCCGCGAGCTGGAAGGGTTGGGCTGTGGCGGGGAGGGGTTGGGCCCTGCCCATGGGCGGCGCCGGCGGGCCCGCGGTGCGGAGGGGGGCGGGAGGGGAGGGGGAGGGTGGGGGGGGTCGGGCTGGCTGGAGGGGTGGGGGGGCGTCCGCGGAGGACGGAGGCCGGAGGCCGCAGGACGGAGGAGGGGCGGCAGGAGCGCGGAGGGAGCCGCGCCCGGCCGGCGGCAAAAGGCGAGGGAGGCAAAAGCCTACAGCACCCGGTATTCCCAGGCGGTCTCCCATCCAAGTACTAACCAGGCCCGACCCTGCTTAGCTTCCGAGATCAGACGAGATCGGGCGCGTTCAGGGTGGTATGGCCGTAGACGCTGGCGCCTGCCGCCGGCGCCCCTAAGAAGCCGCGCCGCGTCGCCCGGCCCGCGGCTCGCGCGCGCCCAGGCCTCTGTGACGCGCACCCGCCGCCGGCGCCCCTGCGCCCGCGCCCGGCCTGCCGCCTTCCTCCGCTGCTGCCTCCCGCCGCGGCCGCCTCGGGCGCGGCCAGCGGGCCAGCCAAACCCTGCGCTGCCCGCCCTGCTGCCCTCCCAGGGCGCGGAGGCCTGGAGCAGCCCGGGGTGCGAGGAGGCGGGGCGGGGGCGGGCGGCGGTGGGAAACGAGGGGTGGTGGGGGCGGCGGTGGGGGCGGGGATGGGGGCGGGGCGCCTGGCTGGGCGCTCTCCCCTCGCGGCCCGGGAACACTCCAGGCCGCCCTGGCCGCTCGGATCCGGCGATGGGTCGCAGGAGATGCGGCTGCTGGGAGGGGGGTGGCGCGGGGCACTTGGCCCGAGGCGTCGGGGCGTCGGGCCGCCGGCCCGTGCTCCTCTGAGTCCCCTCCGGCCGAGGGGCCTCCCAGCGGGAGCCCTGACCTCTGCGGCGCCGGCCGGGCCCCGACTTGCCCAAACCCAGGCGGAGCCACCGGCGCGACCAGAGGGCGTCAGCGGAAGCCCGCCGCGCTGCCCCTGAGGGAGCGGGGAGGCGGGGCGGCCACACTTCCCCCCCGCCAGCGCCGCCCAGGAGACCGGCACCCCGCCCCCAACCCGCCCCTCGCGGGGACCCTGGACAGCTCCTGCTGGCGCCAGCCCAGAGACCCAGAGACAGAGACAGAGACAGAGACACGGAGAAAACAGAGAAACGGCGACACGGAGAGGATCCAAGACACGGACCTAGACAGACACCCACCCTGACCCAGAGAGGCTCTGCCCAAGAGCTCGCTTCCCCCCCAGGAGGGGCGGTGGTGCTGGAGCTGGGCCCGGGCCAGGAGGCAGGGGCCCCGGGGCTGGCGATCACCCCTGGGGCCCTAGGCCGCGCAGACAGGCTCTCAGGAGTCCGGGCTCCCGGCATCGCTGCCCCGCCATCGCCCAGGAACCACAGGCAGGCACCGGAGCTCGCTGGCGCGCTCTGTCTGCGCTTGCGTGTGCGTGTGCTTGTGCGGGTTGTGCGAGTGGGTGTGTAGGCGTGTGTGTGTGTGTGTGTGTGTGTGTGCGCGGCGCGCGCGCCTGCGCGCCTGTGTGTCTGTGTGCCTGTGTGTGTGTGTGCGTCCGGGTTTGTGTGTTCCTTTCTCTCCGCTTCTTCGCTCTGGCTCTTTTCCTCTTTCTGCGGGCACCCCCGACCTTACTGAGTTGATAGAAGGAGCAGGCAGAAAAGTCAGGGCCCAGAGAACTTGGCACGAGAAAGCAGCTCCATCTACCAGACATGTAGAAGCCCCTCCCCGACGACCGACCGCAGCGTCCCCGTTCTGCTCAAGTGCCGCTGGGGACGTTGCCCGGGATCTCCCGCCCGCTAGGTCACCGACGAAGGCGCCTCCGTCTTCCCAAGAGCGCGCTCGCGCCCAGGACGGAGGGAGGAACAGCACGGTTTGTGATGACGGGGAGGAAGAGTCGCGTCCGAAGGCCCGTCGGTGGCCTGCCGACGTCCTGGCTCTCCCTGTCTCGAGACCTCTGGGCTTCAGGGTTCTGTGCCGCAAGGCTTTCCCGCCGCACCCCCCGGGACCCAGGGCGCGCTGTGTGCGCTGCCCGTCTCCAGCGTTTGGGCCCTGTGGGCCTTCTTGCGTCCCACTGGAAAGGGGACCCTGGGACGGAGAGAAGATGGGCAGGGGGCGGGCTTCGGCAAAGAGAGCGACGGCCATCCACAGACGTCCGACGAGGCCCTCCGGGGCGCCAAGCTCTCCATTTTCCACGGCACGTGTCCTCGTCAGGTTCTGCCACCTCTGGCCGGCATGTGTAGGTAGGCACACCGCTGGTCTTGCGGCCCCAGAGGCGAGGAGGCGAACGCCCCGGAGGCCGAGATTGGCACCCGCGTTCTCGGCTGCTGGGTGGCCAGCACCTAGGAGAGTGTCTGGCCGGAAGCAGCCAGGCGATCGATCCCTGGGTGCCGGATGAGCCTCGGCGGCAAGAAGTAGGCTCGTGGGGAAGGACGGCGGCCGAGGCCCGGGCCCCCACCGAGGCCGCGCTCCGTGCTGAGCGGTCTGCTCCGTATTTCCCGCTTGCGTTCTCACCAGCACTCGCCCCCGCAAGGAGGCACGAACGCCAGGACCCCCTCGCACCAGAGGAGGAAAGCGCAGCTCAGGGAGGGCACGTCACTCGCGGGAGACGGCGCCCCTTGGGTTTCAGCTCAGGACTTCGGTCTCCCGAGCCTGCGTTTCGGGGCAAGGCTCCGGTCCCGCGCTCCGGGAAACTGACAGGGACGCAGTCCCGCTTCTCCCGCAGAAGGTGCTCCTCGGAGATCAGATCCGGGGACCCGTCAGAACCACCCCGGGCACGAGCTGGCAGGGAGCGACGCGCACCGCACCCCCCCCTCCCCCATCCGCAGCCCGCAGCCCGCAGCCCGAGGAAGCGAGGAGCAGGCGATAGAGGCGCTGGGTTGCAGGAGGGGAAACGGGGCCGGCAGGAGAAGCGAACCGCGAAGAGACTCCCTCCCAGGACGACGATGGCTGAACGGGGAGAGGAGGGAGCTTTGGGTCCTCTCTCGTCCTGCTTTGACCGGGATGTCCCCATTTTTCCACAGCGAGCGAGTATGGCTCTTGGATTCGGTGGGGAAGACGTGATTTATCTGGAGGACTTTTCCTTCGGGGGTTCAAAGTCCGTTCTCTGAGGCAAGGCTCCCTCTCTGCCTCCCTGTCCTTCCCATTCGCCTCCCCGGAAGCCAGCTCTCCTCCCGGTTTCCTGGATCCTTGGCCACGGTCCTCTGTTGCAAACACAGGCAGGTGCAAAGAAGATGCGAAAGGGCTGCCCGAGCCACGCGAACGGAAAGCTGAAGCCAGGGAGCCAGGAAGGGCTGGGCTGCTGAGGGAGGACGTGTCCTGTCAGGAGGCTTTTCAACTCCCTCTGACAGATGCGGCCTGGAGGGGCGGGGCCCGGCCGGGGCCCTGGGGTGGTAGGGGTCGGGTGTGAGGGGGTGGGTGGGGAGGCGGGGGGGAGGCGGGAAGAGAGGGAGGCCCCGAGTGAGGGGACACCAAAAGCCTCAGCCATCAAGACTCCTCGTCTTTGCATCCAGCGTTCTCAAACTCAAAACGAACGCAAGCTCATCCACCAGAGCAACGTAGCAGCGTTTCCAAGCGAGGCAGGACCGCCCGAAGGCGAAAGCAGAATGGGATCCTAGTCAGGTGGAGCTTGAAACTCAGACCCACCCACCCCCTAACCCCCCCCCCACCACCACCACCTCCCCCCCTCCCCCCCACCCCGGGAAGGGGGCTTCTGGAAGGAAAAGCGAGACAAACTGACAGGGACAAACTTAGGTCGGGAAAGGAGTGTTGATTGTGAATGAGCCTCTCAAGGACAAGCAAGCGGGGGTACCAGGTTTTAGAAGATGACCTGCAGCGGCAGAGACGCCAGCAAAGGCAGAAGCCATCCCGTCTTGGGTGAGGTGCCCGAGACGCTCCTCTCTAACCCAGTCCGCCCTGTCCCTTGGAGAAGCGGGCGGTGTCTGGAAAAGCCTGACCAGGTGCCTTTCCTCGGTGGGCGGGGCTGGTCGCTTTGGGACCCGTTTGGGCCTCCGGCACCGCCGTGGAATCCGTTCCACCTGACAGGACGACTCTACCCGGCGGCTGGGGCGGCGGGGGGCGGGGCGCCGAGGGAAGGGCTGGGGTGTCACCGGAGCGGGAGCCGAGCGGGTGGGAAGAGGCCGAGGCCAGAGGGAGCCGGCCGGCGGCGTGTGCGGCGTCGGGGTCCCGGTCCCGGTCCCGGTCCCGGTCCCGGTCCCGGTCCCGGTCCCGCCGGGCTGGCCCCGATTGGCCCTGGGTTCGGGTGGGGCCGCGAGCTGGAAGGGTTGGGCTGTGGCGGGGAGGGGTTGGGCCCTGCCCATGGGCGGCGCCGGCGGGCCCGCGGTGCGGAGGGGGGCGGGAGGGGAGGGGGAGGGTGGGGGGGGTCGGGCTGGCTGGAGGGGTGGGGGGCGTCCGCGGAGGACGGAGGCCGGAGGCCGCAGGACGGAGGAGGGGCGGCAGGAGCGCGGAGGGAGCCGCGCCCGGCCGGCGGCAAAAGGCGAGGGAGGCAAAAGCCTACAGCACCCGGTATTCCCAGGCGGTCTCCCATCCAAGTACTAACCAGGCCCGACCCTGCTTAGCTTCCGAGATCAGACGAGATCGGGCGCGTTCAGGGTGGTATGGCCGTAGACGCTGGCGCCTGCCGCCGGCGCCCCTAAGAAGCCGCGCCGCGTCGCCCGGCCCGCGGCTCGCGCGCGCCCAGGCCTCTGTGACGCGCACCCGCCGCCGGCGCCCCCTGCGCCCGCGCCCGGCCTGCCGCCTTCCTCCCGCTGCTGCCTCCCGCCGCGGCCGCCTCGGGCGCGGCCAGCGGGCCAGCCAAACCCTGCGCTGCCCCGCCCTGCTGCCCTCCCAGGGCGCGGAGGCCTGGAGCAGCCCGGGGTGCGAGGAGGCGGGGCGGGGCGGGCGGCGGTGGGAAACGAGGGGTGGTGGGGGCGGCGGTGGGGGCGGGGATGGGGGCGGGGCGCCTGGCTGGGCGCTCTCCCCTCGCGGCCCGGGAACACTCCAGGCCGCCCTGGCCGCTCGGATCCGGCGATGGGTCGCAGGAGATGCGGCTGCTGGGAGGGGGGTGGCGCGGGGCACTTGGCCCGAGGCGTCGGGGCGTCGGGCCGCCGGGCCCGTGCTCCTCTGAGTCCCCTCCGGCCCGAGGGGCCTCCCAGCGGGAGCCCTGACCTCTGCGGCGCCGGCCGGGCCCCGACTTGCCCAAACCCAGGCGGAGCCACCGGCGCGACCAGAGGGCGTCAGCGGAAGCCCGCCGCGCTGCCCCTGAGGGAGCGGGGAGGCGGGGCGGCCACCCTTCCCCCCGCCAGCGCCGCCCAGGAGACCGGCACCCCGCCCCCAACCCGCCCCTCGCGGGGACCCTGGACAGCTCCTGCTGGCGCCAGCCCAGAGACCCAGAGACAGAGACAGAGACAGAGACACGGAGAAACAGAGAAACGGCGACACGGAGAGGATCCAAGACACGGACCTAGACAGACACCCACCCTGACCCAGAGAGGCTCTGCCCAAGAGCTCGCTTCCCCCCCAGGAGGGCGGTGGTGCTGGAGCTGGGCCCGGGCCAGGAGGCAGGGGCCCCGGGGCTGGCGATCACCCCTGGGGCCCTAGGCCGCGCAGACAGGCTCTCAGGAGTCCCGGGCTCCCGGCATCGCTGCCCCGCCATCGCCCAGGAACCACAGGCAGGCACCGGAGCTCGCTGGCGCGCTCTGTCTGCGCTTGCGTGTGCGTGTGCGTGTGCGTGTTGTGCGAGTGGGTGTGTAGGCGTGTGTGTGTGTGTGCGCGCGCGCGCGCCTGTGTGTCTGTGTGCCTGTGTGTGTGTGTGCGTCCGGGTTTGTGTGTTCCTTTCTCTCCGCTTCTTCGCTCTGGCTCTTTTCCTCTTTCTGCCGGGCACCCCCGACCTTACTGAGTTGATAGAAGGAGCAGGCAGAAAAGTCAGGGCCCAGAGAACTTGGCACGAGAAAGCAGCTCCATCTACCAGACATGTAGAAGCCCCTCCCCGACGACCGACCGCAGCGTCCCCGTTCTGCTCAAGTGCCGCTGGGGACGTTGCCCGGGATCTCCCGCCCGCTAGGTCACCGGCGAAGGCGCCTCCGTCTTCCCAAGAGCGCGCTCGCGCCCAGGACGGAGGGAGGAGCAGCACGGTGTGATGACGGGGAGGAAGAGTCGCGTCCGAAGGCCCGTCGGTGCCTGCCGACGTCCCGGCTCTCCCTGTCTCGAGACCTCTGGGCTTCAGGGTTCTGTGCCGCAAGGCTTTCCCGCCGCACCCCCCGGGACCCAGGGCGCGCTGTGTGCGCTGCCCGTCTCCAGCGTTTGGGCCCTGTGGGCCTTCTTGCGTCCCACTGGAAAGGGGACCCTGGGACGGAGAGAAGATGGGCAGGGGGCGGGCTTCGGCAAAGAGAGCGACGGCCATCCACAGACGTCCGACGAGGCCCTCCGGGGCGCCAAGCTCTCCATTTTCCACGGCACGTGTCCTCGTCAGGTTCTGCCACCTCTGGCCGGCATGCGTAGGCACACCGCTGGTCTTGCGGCCCCAGAGGCGAGGAGGCGAACGCCCCGGAGGCCGAGATTGGCACCCGCGTTCTCGGCTGCTGGGTGGCCAGCACCTAGGAGAGTGTCTGGCCGGAAGCAGCCAGGCGATCGATCCCTGGGTGCTGGATGAGCCTCGGCGGCAAGAAGTAGGCTCGTGGGGAAGGACGGCGGCCGAGGCCCGGGCCCCCACCGAGGCCGCGCTCCGTGCTGAGCGGTCTGCTCCGTATTTCCCGCTTGCGTTCTCACCAGCACTCGCCCCCGCAAGGAGGCACGAACGCCAGGACCCCCTCGCACCAGAGGAGGAAAGCGCAGCTCAGGGAGGGCACGTCACTCGCGGGAGACGGCGCCCCTTGGGTTTCAGCTCAGGACTTCGGTCTCCCGAGCCTGCGTTTCGGGGCAAGGCTCCGGTCCCGCGCTCCGGGAAACTGACAGGGACGCAGTCCCGCTTCTCCCCGCAGAAGGTGCTCCTCGGAGATCAGATCCGGGGACCCGTCAGAACCACCCCGGGCACGAGCTGGCAGGGAGCGACGCGCACCGCACCCCCCCCTCCCCCATCCCGCAGCCCGCAGCCCGCAGCCCGAGGAAGCGAGGAGCAGGCGATAGAGGCGCTGGGTTGGCAGGAGGGGAAACGGGGCCGGCAGGAGAAGCGAACCGCGAAGAGACTCCCTCCCAGGACGACGATGGCTGAACGGGGAGAGGAGGGAGCTTTGGGTCCTCTCTCGTCCTGCTTTGACCGGGATGTCCCCATTTTTCCACAGCGAGCGAGTATGGCTCTTGGATTCGGTGGGGAAGACGTGATTTATCTGGAGGACTTTTCCCTTCGGGGGTTCAAAGTCCGTTCTCTGAGGCAAGGCTCCCTCTCTGCCTCCCTGTCCTTCCCATTCGCCTCCCCGGAAGCCAGCTCTCCTCCCGGTTTCCTGGATCCCTTGGCCACGGTCCTCTGTTGCAAACACAGGCAGGTGCAAAGAAGATGCGAAAGGCTGCCCGAGCCACGCGAACGGAAAGCTGAAGCCAGGGAGCCAGGAAGGGCTGGCTGCTGAGGGAGGACGTGTCCTGTCAGGAGGCTTTTCAACTCCCTCTGACAGATGCGGCCTGGAGGGGCGGGGCCCGGCCGGGGCCCTGGGGTGGTAGGGGTCGGGTGTGAGGGGGTGGGTGGGGAGGCGGGGGGAGGCGGGAAGAGAGGGAGGCCCCCGAGTGAGGGGACACCAAAAGCCTCAGCCATCAAGACTCCTCGTCTTTGCATCCAGCGTTCTCAAACTCAAAACGAACGCAAGCTCATCCACCAGGAGCAACGTAGCAGCGTTTCCAAGCGAGGCAGGACCGCCCGAAGGCGAAAGCAGAATGGGATCCTAGTCAGGTGGAGCTTGAAACTCAGACCCACCCACCCCCCTACCCCCCCCCACCACCACCACCTCCCCCCCTCCCCCCCACCCCGGGAAGGGGGCTTCTGGAAGGAAAAGCGAGACAAACTGACAGGGACAAACTTAGGTCGGGAAAGGAGTGTTGATTGTGAATGAGCCTCTCAAGGACAAGCAAGCGGGTACCAGGTTTTAGAAGATGACCTGCAGCGGCAGAGACGCCAGCAAAGGCAGAAGCCATCCCGTCTTGGGTGAGGTGCCCGAGACGCTCCTCTCTAACCCAGTCCGCCCTGTCCTTGGAGAAGCGGGCGGTGTCTGGAAAAGCCTGACCAGGTGCCTTTCCTCGGTGGGCGGGGCTGGTCGCTTTGGGACCCGTTTGGGCCTCCCGGCACCGCCGTGGAATCCGTTCCACCTGACAGGACGACTCTACCCGGCGGCTGGGGCGGCGGGGGCGGGGCGCCGAGGGAAGGGCTGGGGTGTCACCGGAGCGGGAGCCGAGCGGGTGGGAAGAGGCCGAGGCCAGAGGGAGCCGGCCGGCGGCGTGTGCGGCGTCGGGGTCCCGGTCCCGGTCCCGGTCCCGGTCCCGGTCCCGGTCCCGCCGGGCTGGCCCCGATTGGCCCTGGGTTCGGGTGGGGCCGCGAGCTGGAAGGGTTGGGCTGTGGCGGGGAGGGGTTGGGCCCTGCCCATGGGCGGCGCCGGCGGGCCCGCGGTGCGGAGGGGGGCGGGAGGGGAGGGGGAGGGTGGGGGGGGTCGGGCTGGCTGGAGGGGTGGGGGGCGTCCGCGGAGGACGGAGGCCGGAGGCCGCAGGACGGAGGAGGGGCGGCAGGAGCGCGGAGGGAGCCGCGCCCGGCCGGCGGCAAAAGGCGAGGGAGGCAAAAGCCTACAGCACCCGGTATTCCCAGGCGGTCTCCCATCCAAGTACTAACCAGGCCCGACCCTGCTTAGCTTCCGAGATCAGACGAGATCGGGCGCGTTCAGGGTGGTATGGCCGTAGACGCTGGCGCCTGCCGCCGGCGCCCCTAAGAAGCCGCGCCGCGTCGCCCGGCCCGCGGCTCGCGCGCGCCCAGGCCTCTGTGACGCGCACCCGCCGCCGGCGCCCCCTGCGCCCGCGCCCGGCCTGCCGCCTTCCTCCCGCTGCTGCCTCCCGCCGCGGCCGCCTCGGGCGCGGCCAGCGGGCCAGCCAAACCCTGCGCTGCCCCGCCCTGCTGCCCTCCCAGGGCGCGGAGGCCTGGAGCAGCCCGGGGTGCGAGGAGGCGGGGCGGGGCGGGCGGCGGTGGGAAACGAGGGGTGGTGGGGGCGGCGGTGGGGGCGGGGATGGGGGCGGGGCGCCTGGCTGGGCGCTCTCCCCTCGCGGCCCGGGAACACTCCAGGCCGCCCTGGCCGCTCGGATCCGGCGATGGGTCGCAGGAGATGCGGCTGCTGGGAGGGGGGTGGCGCGGGGCACTTGGCCCGAGGCGTCGGGGCGTCGGGCCGCCGGGCCCGTGCTCCTCTGAGTCCCCTCCGGCCCGAGGGGCCTCCCAGCGGGAGCCCTGACCTCTGCGGCGCCGGCCGGGCCCCGACTTGCCCAAACCCAGGCGGAGCCACCGGCGCGACCAGAGGGCGTCAGCGGAAGCCCGCCGCGCTGCCCCTGAGGGAGCGGGGAGGCGGGGCGGCCACACTTCCCCCCGCCAGCGCCGCCCAGGAGACCGGCACCCCGCCCCCAACCCGCCCCTCGCGGGGACCCTGGACAGCTCCTGCTGGCGCCAGCCCAGAGACCCAGAGACAGAGACAGAGACAGAGACACGGAGAAACAGAGCAACGGCGACACGGAGAGGATCCAAGACACGGACCTAGACAGACACCCACCCTGACCCAGAGAGGCTCTGCCCAAGAGCTCGCTTCCCCCCCAGGAGGGCGGTGGTGCTGGAGCTGGGCCCGGGCCAGGAGGCAGGGGCCCCGGGGCTGGCGATCACCCCTGGGGCCCTAGGCCGCGCAGACAGGCTCTCAGGAGTCCCGGGCTCCCGGCATCGCTGCCCCGCCATCGCCCAGGAACCACAGGCAGGCACCGGAGCTCGCTGGCGCGCTCTGTCTGCGCTTGCGTGTGCGTGTGCGTGTGCGTGTGCGTGTTGTGCGAGTGGGTGTGTAGGCGTGTGTGTGTGTGTGTGCGCGCGCGCGCGCGCCTGTGTGTCTGTGTGCCTGTGTGTGTGTGTGCGTCCGGGTTTGTGTGTTCCTTTCTCTCCGCTTCTTCGCTCTGGCTCTTTTCCTCTTTCTGCCGGGCACCCCCGACCTTACTGAGTTGATAGAAGGAGCAGGCAGAAAAGTCAGGGCCCAGAGAACTTGGCACGAGAAAGCAGCTCCATCTACCAGACATGTAGAAGCCCCTCCCCGACGACCGACCGCAGCGTCCCCGTTCTGCTCAAGTGCCGCTGGGGACGTTGCCCGGGATCTCCCGCCCGCTAGGTCACCGACGAAGGCGCCTCCGTCTTCCCAAGAGCGCGCTCGCGCCCAGGACGGAGGGAGGAGCAGCACGGTGTGATGACGGGGAGGAAGAGTCGCGTCCGAAGGCCCGTCGGTGCCTGCCGACGTCCCGGCTCTCCCTGTCTCGAGACCTCTGGGCTTCAGGGTTCTGTGCCGCAAGGCTTTCCCGCCGCACCCCCCGGGACCCAGGGCGCGCTGTGTGCGCTGCCCGTCTCCAGCGTTTGGGCCCTGTGGGCCTTCTTGCGTCCCACTGGAAAGGGGACCCTGGGACGGAGAGAAGATGGGCAGGGGGCGGGCTTCGGCAAAGAGAGCGACGGCCATCCACAGACGTCCGACGAGGCCCTCCGGGGCGCCAAGCTCTCCATTTTCCACGGCACGTGTCCTCGTCAGGTTCTGCCACCTCTGGCCGGCATGCGTAGGCACACCGCTGGTCTTGCGGCCCCAGAGGCGAGGAGGCGAACGCCCCGGAGGCCGAGATTGGCACCCGCGTTCTCGGCTGCTGGGTGGCCAGCACCTAGGAGAGTGTCTGGCCGGAAGCAGCCAGGCGATCGATCCCTGGGTGCTGGATGAGCCTCGGCGGCAAGAAGTAGGCTCGTGGGGAAGGACGGCGGCCGAGGCCCGGGCCCCCACCGAGGCCGCGCTCCGTGCTGAGCGGTCTGCTCCGTATTTCCCGCTTGCGTTCTCACCAGCACTCGCCCCCGCAAGGAGGCACGAACGCCAGGACCCCCTCGCACCAGAGGAGGAAAGCGCAGCTCAGGGAGGGCACGTCACTCGCGGGAGACGGCGCCCCTTGGGTTTCAGCTCAGGACTTCGGTCTCCCGAGCCTGCGTTTCGGGGCAAGGCTCCGGTCCCGCGCTCCGGGAAACTGACAGGGACGCAGTCCCGCTTCTCCCCGCAGAAGGTGCTCCTCGGAGATCAGATCCGGGGACCCGTCAGAACCACCCCGGGCACGAGCTGGCAGGGAGCGACGCGCACCGCACCCCCCCCCTCCCCCATCCCGCAGCCCGCAGCCCGCAGCCCGAGGAAGCGAGGAGCAGGCGATAGAGGCGCTGGGTTGGCAGGAGGGGAAACGGGGCCGGCAGGAGAAGCGAACCGCGAAGAGACTCCCTCCCAGGACGACGATGGCTGAACGGGGAGAGGAGGGAGCTTTGGGTCCTCTCTCGTCCTGCTTTGACCGGGATGTCCCCATTTTTCCACAGCGAGCGAGTATGGCTCTTGGATTCGGTGGGGAAGACGTGATTTATCTGGAGGACTTTTCCCTTCGGGGGTTCAAAGTCCGTTCTCTGAGGCAAGGCTCCCTCTCTGCCTCCCTGTCCTTCCCATTCGCCTCCCCGGAAGCCAGCTCTCCTCCCGGTTTCCTGGATCCCTTGGCCACGGTCCTCTGTTGCAAACACAGGCAGGTGCAAAGAAGATGCGAAAGGCTGCCCGAGCCACGCGAACGGAAAGCTGAAGCCAGGGAGCCAGGAAGGGCTGGCTGCTGAGGGAGGACGTGTCCTGTCAGGAGGCTTTTCAACTCCCTCTGACAGATGCGGCCTGGAGGGGCGGGGCCCGGCCGGGGCCCTGGGGTGGTAGGGGTCGGGTGTGAGGGGGTGGGTGGGGAGGCGGGGGGAGGCGGGAAGAGAGGGAGGCCCCCGAGTGAGGGGACACCAAAAGCCTCAGCCATCAAGACTCCTCGTCTTTGCATCCAGCGTTCTCAAACTCAAAACGAACGCAAGCTCATCCACCAGGAGCAACGTAGCAGCGTTTCCAAGCGAGGCAGGACCGCCCGAAGGCGAAAGCAGAATGGGATCCTAGTCAGGTGGAGCTTGAAACTCAGACCCACCCACCCCCCTACCCCCCCCCACCACCACCACCTCCCCCCCTCCCCCCCACCCCGGGAAGGGGGCTTCTGGAAGGAAAAGCGAGACAAACTGACAGGGACAAACTTAGGTCGGGAAAGGAGTGTTGATTGTGAATGAGCCTCTCAAGGACAAGCAAGCGGGTACCAGGTTTTAGAAGATGACCTGCAGCGGCAGAGACGCCAGCAAAGGCAGAAGCCATCCCGTCTTGGGTGAGGTGCCCGAGACGCTCCTCTCTAACCCAGTCCGCCCTGTCCTTGGAGAAGCGGGCGGTGTCTGGAAAAGCCTGACCAGGTGCCTTTCCTCGGTGGGCGGGGCTGGTCGCTTTGGGACCCGTTTGGGCCTCCCGGCACCGCCGTGGAATCCGTTCCACCTGACAGGACGACTCTACCCGGCGGCTGGGGCGGCGGGGGCGGGGCGCCGAGGGAAGGGCTGGGGTGTCACCGGAGCGGGAGCCGAGCGGGTGGGAAGAGGCCGAGGCCAGAGGGAGCCGGCCGGCGGCGTGTGCGGCGTCGGGGTCCCGGTCCCGGTCCCGGTCCCGGTCCCGCCGGGCTGGCCCCGATTGGCCCTGGGTTCGGGTGGGGCCGCGAGCTGGAAGGGTTGGGCTGTGGCGGGGAGGGGTTGGGCCCTGCCCATGGGCGGCGCCGGCGGGCCCGCGGTGCGGAGGGGGGCGGGAGGGGAGGGGGAGGGTGGGGGGGGTCGGGCTGGCTGGAGGGGTGGGGGGCGTCCGCGGAGGACGGAGGCCGGAGGCCGCAGGACGGAGGAGGGGCGGCAGGAGCGCGGAGGGAGCCGCGCCCGGCCGGCGGCAAAAGGCGAGGGAGGCAAAAGCCTACAGCACCCGGTATTCCCAGGCGGTCTCCCATCCAAGTACTAACCAGGCCCGACCCTGCTTAGCTTCCGAGATCAGACGAGATCGGGCGCGTTCAGGGTGGTATGGCCGTAGACGCTGGCGCCTGCCGCCGGCGCCCCTAAGAAGCCGCGCCGCGTCGCCCGGCCCGCGGCTCGCGCGCGCCCAGGCCTCTGTGACGCGCACCCGCCGCCGGCGCCCCCTGCGCCCGCGCCCGGCCTGCCGCCTTCCTCCCGCTGCTGCCTCCCGCCGCGGCCGCCTCGGGCGCGGCCAGCGGGCCAGCCAAACCCTGCGCTGCCCCGCCCTGCTGCCCTCCCAGGGCGCGGAGGCCTGGAGCAGCCCGGGGTGCGAGGAGGCGGGGCGGGGCGGGCGGCGGTGGGAAACGAGGGGTGGTGGGGGCGGCGGTGGGGGCGGGGATGGGGGCGGGGCGCCTGGCTGGGCGCTCTCCCCTCGCGGCCCGGGAACACTCCAGGCCGCCCTGGCCGCTCGGATCCGGCGATGGGTCGCAGGAGATGCGGCTGCTGGGAGGGGGGTGGCGCGGGGCACTTGGCCCGAGGCGTCGGGGCGTCGGGCCGCCGGGCCCGTGCTCCTCTGAGTCCCCTCCGGCCCGAGGGGCCTCCCAGCGGGAGCCCTGACCTCTGCGGCGCCGGCCGGGCCCCGACTTGCCCAAACCCAGGCGGAGCCACCGGCGCGACCAGAGGGCGTCAGCGGAAGCCCGCCGCGCTGCCCCTGAGGGAGCGGGGAGGCGGGGCGGCCACACTTCCCCCCGCCAGCGCCGCCCAGGAGACCGGCACCCCGCCCCCAACCCGCCCCTCGCGGGGACCCTGGACAGCTCCTGCTGGCGCCAGCCCAGAGACCCAGAGACAGAGACAGAGACAGAGACACGGAGAAACAGAGAAACGGCGACACGGAGAGGATCCAAGACACGGACCTAGACAGACACCCACCCTGACCCAGAGAGGCTCTGCCCAAGAGCTCGCTTCCCCCCCAGGAGGGCGGTGGTGCTGGAGCTGGGCCCGGGCCAGGAGGCAGGGGCCCCGGGGCTGGCGATCACCCCTGGGGCCCTAGGCCGCGCAGACAGGCTCTCAGGAGTCCCGGGCTCCCGGCATCGCTGCCCCGCCATCGCCCAGGAACCACAGGCAGGCACCGGAGCTCGCTGGCGCGCTCTGTCTGCGCTTGCGTGTGCGTGTGCTTGTGCGGGTTGTGCGAGTGGGTGTGTAGGCGTGTGTGTGTGTGTGTGTGTGTGTGTGTGCGCGCGCGCGCGCGCGCGCGCCTGTGTGTCTGTGTGCCTGTGTGTGTGTGTGCGTCCGGGTTTGTGTGTTCCTTTCTCTCCGCTTCTTCGCTCTGGCTCTTTTCCTCTTTCTGCCGGGCACCCCCGACCTTACTGAGTTGATAGAAGGAGCAGGCAGAAAAGTCAGGGCCCAGAGAACTTGGCACGAGAAAGCAGCTCCATCTACCAGACATGTAGAAGCCCCTCCCCGACGACCGACCGCAGCGTCCCCGTTCTGCTCAAGTGCCGCTGGGGACGTTGCCCGGGATCTCCCGCCCGCTAGGTCACCGACGAAGGCGCCTCCGTCTTCCCAAGAGCGCGCTCGCGCCCAGGACGGAGGGAGGAGCAGCACGGTGTGATGACGGGGAGGAAGAGTCGCGTCCGAAGGCCCGTCGGTGCCTGCCGACGTCCCGGCTCTCCCTGTCTCGAGACCTCTGGGCTTCAGGGTTCTGTGCCGCAAGGCTTTCCCGCCGCACCCCCCGGGACCCAGGGCGCGCTGTGTGCGCTGCCCGTCTCCAGCGTTTGGGCCCTGTGGGCCTTCTTGCGTCCCACTGGAAAGGGGACCCTGGGACGGAGAGAAGATGGGCAGGGGGCGGGCTTCGGCAAAGAGAGCGACGGCCATCCACAGACGTCCGACGAGGCCCTCCGGGGCGCCAAGCTCTCCATTTTCCACGGCACGTGTCCTCGTCAGGTTCTGCCACCTCTGGCCGGCATGCGTAGGCACACCGCTGGTCTTGCGGCCCCAGAGGCGAGGAGGCGAACGCCCCGGAGGCCGAGATTGGCACCCGCGTTCTCGGCTGCTGGGTGGCCAGCACCTAGGAGAGTGTCTGGCCGGAAGCAGCCAGGCGATCGATCCCTGGGTGCTGGATGAGCCTCGGCGGCAAGAAGTAGGCTCGTGGGGAAGGACGGCGGCCGAGGCCCGGGCCCCCACCGAGGCCGCGCTCCGTGCTGAGCGGTCTGCTCCGTATTTCCCGCTTGCGTTCTCACCAGCACTCGCCCCCGCAAGGAGGCACGAACGCCAGGACCCCCTCGCACCAGAGGAGGAAAGCGCAGCTCAGGGAGGGCACGTCACTCGCGGGAGACGGCGCCCCTTGGGTTTCAGCTCAGGACTTCGGTCTCCCGAGCCTGCGTTTCGGGGCAAGGCTCCGGTCCCGCGCTCCGGGAAACTGACAGGGACGCAGTCCCGCTTCTCCCCGCAGAAGGTGCTCCTCGGAGATCAGATCCGGGGACCCGTCAGAACCACCCCGGGCACGAGCTGGCAGGGAGCGACGCGCACCGCACCCCCCCCCTCCCCCATCCCGCAGCCCGCAGCCCGCAGCCCGAGGAAGCGAGGAGCAGGCGAGAGAGGCGCTGGGTTGGCAGGAGGGGAAACGGGGCCGGCAGGAGAAGCGAACCGCGAAGAGACTCCCTCCCAGGACGACGATGGCTGAACGGGGAGAGGAGGGAGCTTTGGGTCCTCTCTCGTCCTGCTTTGACCGGGATGTCCCCATTTTTCCACAGCGAGCGAGTATGGCTCTTGGATTCGGTGGGGAAGACGTGATTTATCTGGAGGACTTTTCCCTTCGGGGGTTCAAAGTCCGTTCTCTGAGGCAAGGCTCCCTCTCTGCCTCCCTGTCCTTCCCATTCGCCTCCCCGGAAGCCAGCTCTCCTCCCGGTTTCCTGGATCCCTTGGCCACGGTCCTCTGTTGCAAACACAGGCAGGTGCAAAGAAGATGCGAAAGGCTGCCCGAGCCACGCGAACGGAAAGCTGAAGCCAGGGAGCCAGGAAGGGCTGGCTGCTGAGGGAGGACGTGTCCTGTCAGGAGGCTTTTCAACTCCCTCTGACAGATGCGGCCTGGAGGGGCGGGGCCCGGCCGGGGCCCTGGGGTGGTAGGGGTCGGGTGTGAGGGGGTGGGTGGGGAGGCGGGGGGAGGCGGGAAGAGAGGGAGGCCCCCGAGTGAGGGGACACCAAAAGCCTCAGCCATCAAGACTCCTCGTCTTTGCATCCAGCGTTCTCAAACTCAAAACGAACGCAAGCTCATCCACCAGGAGCAACGTAGCAGCGTTTCCAAGCGAGGCAGGACCGCCCGAAGGCGAAAGCAGAATGGGATCCTAGTCAGGTGGAGCTTGAAACTCAGACCCACCCACCCCCCTACCCCCCCCCCCACCACCACCACCTCCCCCCCTCCCCCCCACCCCGGGAAGGGGGCTTCTGGAAGGAAAAGCGAGACAAACTGACAGGGACAAACTTAGGTCGGGAAAGGAGTGTTGATTGTGAATGAGCCTCTCAAGGACAAGCAAGCGGGTACCAGGTTTTAGAAGATGACCTGCAGCGGCAGAGACGCCAGCAAAGGCAGAAGCCATCCCGTCTTGGGTGAGGTGCCCGAGACGCTCCTCTCTAACCCAGTCCGCCCTGTCCTTGGAGAAGCGGGCGGTGTCTGGAAAAGCCTGACCAGGTGCCTTTCCTCGGTGGGCGGGGCTGGTCGCTTTGGGACCCGTTTGGGCCTCCCGGCACCGCCGTGGAATCCGTTCCACCTGACAGGACGACTCTACCCGGCGGCTGGGGCGGCGGGGGCGGGGCGCCGAGGGAAGGGCTGGGGTGTCACCGGAGCGGGAGCCGAGCGGGTGGGAAGAGGCCGAGGCCAGAGGGAGCCGGCCGGCGGCGTGTGCGGCGTCGGGGTCCCGGTCCCGGTCCCGGTCCCGGTCCCGCCGGGCTGGCCCCGATTGGCCCTGGGTTCGGGTGGGGCCGCGAGCTGGAAGGGTTGGGCTGTGGCGGGGAGGGGTTGGGCCCTGCCCATGGGCGGCGCCGGCGGGCCCGCGGTGCGGAGGGGGGCGGGAGGGGAGGGGGAGGGTGGGGGGGGTCGGGCTGGCTGGAGGGGTGGGGGGCGTCCGCGGAGGACGGAGGCCGGAGGCCGCAGGACGGAGGAGGGGCGGCAGGAGCGCGGAGGGAGCCGCGCCCGGCCGGCGGCAAAAGGCGAGGGAGGCAAAAGCCTACAGCACCCGGTATTCCCAGGCGGTCTCCCATCCAAGTACTAACCAGGCCCGACCCTGCTTAGCTTCCGAGATCAGACGAGATCGGGCGCGTTCAGGGTGGTATGGCCGTAGACGCTGGCGCCTGCCGCCGGCGCCCCTAAGAAGCCGCGCCGCGTCGCCCGGCCCGCGGCTCGCGCGCGCCCAGGCCTCTGTGACGCGCACCCGCCGCCGGCGCCCCCTGCGCCCGCGCCCGGCCTGCCGCCTTCCTCCCGCTGCTGCCTCCCGCCGCGGCCGCCTCGGGCGCGGCCAGCGGGCCAGCCAAACCCTGCGCTGCCCCGCCCTGCTGCCCTCCCAGGGCGCGGAGGCCTGGAGCAGCCCGGGGTGCGAGGAGGCGGGGCGGGGCGGGCGGCGGTGGGAAACGAGGGGTGGTGGGGGCGGCGGTGGGGGCGGGGATGGGGGCGGGGCGCCTGGCTGGGCGCTCTCCCCTCGCGGCCCGGGAACACTCCAGGCCGCCCTGGCCGCTCGGATCCGGCGATGGGTCGCAGGAGATGCGGCTGCTGGGAGGGGGGTGGCGCGGGGCACTTGGCCCGAGGCGTCGGGGCGTCGGGCCGCCGGGCCCGTGCTCCTCTGAGTCCCCTCCGGCCCGAGGGGCCTCCCAGCGGGAGCCCTGACCTCTGCGGCGCCGGCCGGGCCCCGACTTGCCCAAACCCAGGCGGAGCCACCGGCGCGACCAGAGGGCGTCAGCGGAAGCCCGCCGCGCTGCCCCTGAGGGAGCGGGGAGGCGGGGCGGCCACACTTCCCCCCCGCCAGCGCCGCCCAGGAGACCGGCACCCCGCCCCCAACCCGCCCCTCGCGGGGACCCTGGACAGCTCCTGCTGGCGCCAGCCCAGAGACCCAGAGACAGAGACAGAGACAGAGACACGGAGAAACAGAGAAACGGCGACACGGAGAGGATCCAAGACACGGACCTAGACAGACACCCACCCTGACCCAGAGAGGCTCTGCCCAAGAGCTCGCTTCCCCCCCAGGAGGGCGGTGGTGCTGGAGCTGGGCCCGGGCCAGGAGGCAGGGGCCCCGGGGCTGGCGATCACCCCTGGGGCCCTAGGCCGCGCAGACAGGCTCTCAGGAGTCCCGGGCTCCCGGCATCGCTGCCCCGCCATCGCCCAGGAACCACAGGCAGGCACCGGAGCTCGCTGGCGCGCTCTGTCTGCGCTTGCGTGTGCGTGTGCTTGTGCGGGTTGTGCGAGTGGGTGTGTAGGCGTGTGTGTGTGTGTGTGTGTGTGTGTGCGCGCGCGCGCGCGCGCGCCTGTGTGTCTGTGTGCCTGTGTGTGTGTGTGCGTCCGGGTTTGTGTGTTCCTTTCTCTCCGCTTCTTCGCTCTGGCTCTTTTCCTCTTTCTGCCGGGCACCCCCGACCTTACTGAGTTGATAGAAGGAGCAGGCAGAAAAGTCAGGGCCCAGAGAACTTGGCACGAGAAAGCAGCTCCATCTACCAGACATGTAGAAGCCCCTCCCCGACGACCGACCGCAGCGTCCCCGTTCTGCTCAAGTGCCGCTGGGGACGTTGCCCGGGATCTCCCGCCCGCTAGGTCACCGACGAAGGCGCCTCCGTCTTCCCAAGAGCGCGCTCGCGCCCAGGACGGAGGGAGGAGCAGCACGGTGTGATGACGGGGAGGAAGAGTCGCGTCCGAAGGCCCGTCGGTGCCTGCCGACGTCCCGGCTCTCCCTGTCTCGAGACCTCTGGGCTTCAGGGTTCTGTGCCGCAAGGCTTTCCCGCCGCACCCCCCGGGACCCAGGGCGCGCTGTGTGCGCTGCCCGTCTCCAGCGTTTGGGCCCTGTGGGCCTTCTTGCGTCCCACTGGAAAGGGGACCCTGGGACGGAGAGAAGACGGGCAGGGGGCGGGCTTCGGCAAAGAGAGCGACGGCCATCCACAGACGTCCGACGAGGCCCTCCGGGGCGCCAAGCTCTCCATTTTCCACGGCACGTGTCCTCGTCAGGTTCTGCCACCTCTGGCCGGCATGCGTAGGCACACCGCTGGTCTTGCGGCCCCAGAGGCGAGGAGGCGAACGCCCCGGAGGCCGAGATTGGCACCCGCGTTCTCGGCTGCTGGGTGGCCAGCACCTAGGAGAGTGTCTGGCCGGAAGCAGCCAGGCGATCGATCCCTGGGTGCTGGATGAGCCTCGGCGGCAAGAAGTAGGCTCGTGGGGAAGGACGGCGGCCGAGGCCCGGGCCCCCACCGAGGCCGCGCTCCGTGCTGAGCGGTCTGCTCCGTATTTCCCGCTTGCGTTCTCACCAGCACTCGCCCCCGCAAGGAGGCACGAACGCCAGGACCCCCTCGCACCAGAGGAGGAAAGCGCAGCTCAGGGAGGGCACGTCACTCGCGGGAGACGGCGCCCCTTGGGTTTCAGCTCAGGACTTCGGTCTCCCGAGCCTGCGTTTCGGGGCAAGGCTCCGGTCCCGCGCTCCGGGAAACTGACAGGGACGCAGTCCCGCTTCTCCCCGCAGAAGGTGCTCCTCGGAGATCAGATCCGGGGAC
This sequence comes from Equus asinus, assembly GCF_041296235.1. Lineage (NCBI taxonomy): Eukaryota > Metazoa > Chordata > Mammalia > Perissodactyla > Equidae > Equus > Equus asinus. The sequence goes on from NW_027225016.1 coordinate 21,259, forward strand.
CCGTCAGAACCACCCCGGGCACGAGCTGGCAGGGAGCGACGCGCACCGCACCCCCCCCCTCCCCCATCCCGCAGCCCGCAGCCCGCAGCCCGAGGAAGCGAGGAGCAGGCGAGAGAGGCGCTGGGTTGGCAGGAGGGGAAACGGGGCCGGCAGGAGAAGCGAACCGCGAAGAGACTCCCTCCCAGGACGACGATGGCTGAACGGGGAGAGGAGGGAGCTTTGGGTCCTCTCTCGTCCTGCTTTGACCGGGATGTCCCCATTTTTCCACAGCGAGCGAGTATGGCTCTTGGATTCGGTGGGGAAGACGTGATTTATCTGGAGGACTTTTCCCTTCGGGGGTTCAAAGTCCGTTCTCTGAGGCAAGGCTCCCTCTCTGCCTCCCTGTCCTTCCCATTCGCCTCCCCGGAAGCCAGCTCTCCTCCCGGTTTCCTGGATCCCTTGGCCACGGTCCTCTGTTGCAAACACAGGCAGGTGCAAAGAAGATGCGAAAGGCTGCCCGAGCCACGCGAACGGAAAGCTGAAGCCAGGGAGCCAGGAAGGGCTGGCTGCTGAGGGAGGACGTGTCCTGTCAGGAGGCTTTTCAACTCCCTCTGACAGATGCGGCCTGGAGGGGCGGGGCCCGGCCGGGGCCCTGGGGTGGTAGGGGTCGGGTGTGAGGGGGTGGGTGGGGAGGCGGGGGGAGGCGGGAAGAGAGGGAGGCCCCCGAGTGAGGGGACACCAAAAGCCTCAGCCATCAAGACTCCTCGTCTTTGCATCCAGCGTTCTCAAACTCAAAACGAACGCAAGCTCATCCACCAGGAGCAACGTAGCAGCGTTTCCAAGCGAGGCAGGACCGCCCGAAGGCGAAAGCAGAATGGGATCCTAGTCAGGTGGAGCTTGAAACTCAGACCCACCCACCCCCCTACCCCCCCCCCACCACCACCACCTCCCCCCCTCCCCCCCACCCCGGGAAGGGGGCTTCTGGAAGGAAAAGCGAGACAAACTGACAGGGACAAACTTAGGTCGGGAAAGGAGTGTTGATTGTGAATGAGCCTCTCAAGGACAAGCAAGCGGGTACCAGGTTTTAGAAGATGACCTGCAGCGGCAGAGACGCCAGCAAAGGCAGAAGCCATCCCGTCTTGGGTGAGGTGCCCGAGACGCTCCTCTCTAACCCAGTCCGCCCTGTCCTTGGAGAAGCGGGCGGTGTCTGGAAAAGCCTGACCAGGTGCCTTTCCTCGGTGGGCGGGGCTGGTCGCTTTGGGACCCGTTTGGGCCTCCCGGCACCGCCGTGGAATCCGTTCCACCTGACAGGACGACTCTACCCGGCGGCTGGGGCGGCGGGGGCGGGGCGCCGAGGGAAGGGCTGGGGTGTCACCGGAGCGGGAGCCGAGCGGGTGGGAAGAGGCCGAGGCCAGAGGGAGCCGGCCGGCGGCGTGTGCGGCGTCGGGGTCCCGGTCCCGGTCCCGGTCCCGGTCCCGCCGGGCTGGCCCCGATTGGCCCTGGGTTCGGGTGGGGCCGCGAGCTGGAAGGGTTGGGCTGTGGCGGGGAGGGGTTGGGCCCTGCCCATGGGCGGCGCCGGCGGGCCCGCGGTGCGGAGGGGGGCGGGAGGGGAGGGGGAGGGTGGGGGGGGTCGGGCTGGCTGGAGGGGTGGGGGGCGTCCGCGGAGGACGGAGGCCGGAGGCCGCAGGACGGAGGAGGGGCGGCAGGAGCGCGGAGGGAGCCGCGCCCGGCCGGCGGCAAAAGGCGAGGGAGGCAAAAGCCTACAGCACCCGGTATTCCCAGGCGGTCTCCCATCCAAGTACTAACCAGGCCCGACCCTGCTTAGCTTCCGAGATCAGACGAGATCGGGCGCGTTCAGGGTGGTATGGCCGTAGACGCTGGCGCCTGCCGCCGGCGCCCCTAAGAAGCCGCGCCGCGTCGCCCGGCCCGCGGCTCGCGCGCGCCCAGGCCTCTGTGACGCGCACCCGCCGCCGGCGCCCCCTGCGCCCGCGCCCGGCCTGCCGCCTTCCTCCCGCTGCTGCCTCCCGCCGCGGCCGCCTCGGGCGCGGCCAGCGGGCCAGCCAAACCCTGCGCTGCCCCGCCCTGCTGCCCTCCCAGGGCGCGGAGGCCTGGAGCAGCCCGGGGTGCGAGGAGGCGGGGCGGGGCGGGCGGCGGTGGGAAACGAGGGGTGGTGGGGGCGGCGGTGGGGGCGGGGATGGGGGCGGGGCGCCTGGCTGGGCGCTCTCCCCTCGCGGCCCGGGAACACTCCAGGCCGCCCTGGCCGCTCGGATCCGGCGATGGGTCGCAGGAGATGCGGCTGCTGGGAGGGGGGTGGCGCGGGGCACTTGGCCCGAGGCGTCGGGGCGTCGGGCCGCCGGGCCCGTGCTCCTCTGAGTCCCCTCCGGCCCGAGGGGCCTCCCAGCGGGAGCCCTGACCTCTGCGGCGCCGGCCGGGCCCCGACTTGCCCAAACCCAGGCGGAGCCACCGGCGCGACCAGAGGGCGTCAGCGGAAGCCCGCCGCGCTGCCCCTGAGGGAGCGGGGAGGCGGGGCGGCCACACTTCCCCCCCGCCAGCGCCGCCCAGGAGACCGGCACCCCGCCCCCAACCCGCCCCTCGCGGGGACCCTGGACAGCTCCTGCTGGCGCCAGCCCAGAGACCCAGAGACAGAGACAGAGACAGAGACACGGAGAAACAGAGAAACGGCGACACGGAGAGGATCCAAGACACGGACCTAGACAGACACCCACCCTGACCCAGAGAGGCTCTGCCCAAGAGCTCGCTTCCCCCCCAGGAGGGCGGTGGTGCTGGAGCTGGGCCCGGGCCAGGAGGCAGGGGCCCCGGGGCTGGCGATCACCCCTGGGGCCCTAGGCCGCGCAGACAGGCTCTCAGGAGTCCCGGGCTCCCGGCATCGCTGCCCCGCCATCGCCCAGGAACCACAGGCAGGCACCGGAGCTCGCTGGCGCGCTCTGTCTGCGCTTGCGTGTGCGTGTGCTTGTGCGGGTTGTGCGAGTGGGTGTGTAGGCGTGTGTGTGTGTGTGTGTGTGTGTGTGCGCGCGCGCGCGCGCGCGCCTGTGTGTCTGTGTGCCTGTGTGTGTGTGTGCGTCCGGGTTTGTGTGTTCCTTTCTCTCCGCTTCTTCGCTCTGGCTCTTTTCCTCTTTCTGCCGGGCACCCCCGACCTTACTGAGTTGATAGAAGGAGCAGGCAGAAAAGTCAGGGCCCAGAGAACTTGGCACGAGAAAGCAGCTCCATCTACCAGACATGTAGAAGCCCCTCCCCGACGACCGACCGCAGCGTCCCCGTTCTGCTCAAGTGCCGCTGGGGACGTTGCCCGGGATCTCCCGCCCGCTAGGTCACCGACGAAGGCGCCTCCGTCTTCCCAAGAGCGCGCTCGCGCCCAGGACGGAGGGAGGAGCAGCACGGTGTGATGACGGGGAGGAAGAGTCGCGTCCGAAGGCCCGTCGGTGCCTGCCGACGTCCCGGCTCTCCCTGTCTCGAGACCTCTGGGCTTCAGGGTTCTGTGCCGCAAGGCTTTCCCGCCGCACCCCCCGGGACCCAGGGCGCGCTGTGTGCGCTGCCCGTCTCCAGCGTTTGGGCCCTGTGGGCCTTCTTGCGTCCCACTGGAAAGGGGACCCTGGGACGGAGAGAAGATGGGCAGGGGGCGGGCTTCGGCAAAGAGAGCGACGGCCATCCACAGACGTCCGACGAGGCCCTCCGGGGCGCCAAGCTCTCCATTTTCCACGGCACGTGTCCTCGTCAGGTTCTGCCACCTCTGGCCGGCATGCGTAGGCACACCGCTGGTCTTGCGGCCCCAGAGGCGAGGAGGCGAACGCCCCGGAGGCCGAGATTGGCACCCGCGTTCTCGGCTGCTGGGTGGCCAGCACCTAGGAGAGTGTCTGGCCGGAAGCAGCCAGGCGATCGATCCCTGGGTGCTGGATGAGCCTCGGCGGCAAGAAGTAGGCTCGTGGGGAAGGACGGCGGCCGAGGCCCGGGCCCCCACCGAGGCCGCGCTCCGTGCTGAGCGGTCTGCTCCGTATTTCCCGCTTGCGTTCTCACCAGCACTCGCCCCCGCAAGGAGGCACGAACGCCAGGACCCCCTCGCACCAGAGGAGGAAAGCGCAGCTCAGGGAGGGCACGTCACTCGCGGGAGACGGCGCCCCTTGGGTTTCAGCTCAGGACTTCGGTCTCCCGAGCCTGCGTTTCGGGGCAAGGCTCCGGTCCCGCGCTCCGGGAAACTGACAGGGACGCAGTCCCGCTTCTCCCCGCAGAAGGTGCTCCTCGGAGATCAGATCCGGGGACCCGTCAGAACCACCCCGGGCACGAGCTGGCAGGGAGCGACGCGCACCGCACCCCCCCCCTCCCCCATCCCGCAGCCCGCAGCCCGCAGCCCGAGGAAGCGAGGAGCAGGCGAGAGAGGCGCTGGGTTGGCAGGAGGGGAAACGGGGCCGGCAGGAGAAGCGAACCGCGAAGAGACTCCCTCCCAGGACGACGATGGCTGAACGGGGAGAGGAGGGAGCTTTGGGTCCTCTCTCGTCCTGCTTTGACCGGGATGTCCCCATTTTTCCACAGCGAGCGAGTATGGCTCTTGGATTCGGTGGGGAAGACGTGATTTATCTGGAGGACTTTTCCCTTCGGGGGTTCAAAGTCCGTTCTCTGAGGCAAGGCTCCCTCTCTGCCTCCCTGTCCTTCCCATTCGCCTCCCCGGAAGCCAGCTCTCCTCCCGGTTTCCTGGATCCCTTGGCCACGGTCCTCTGTTGCAAACACAGGCAGGTGCAAAGAAGATGCGAAAGGCTGCCCGAGCCACGCGAACGGAAAGCTGAAGCCAGGGAGCCAGGAAGGGCTGGCTGCTGAGGGAGGACGTGTCCTGTCAGGAGGCTTTTCAACTCCCTCTGACAGATGCGGCCTGGAGGGGCGGGGCCCGGCCGGGGCCCTGGGGTGGTAGGGGTCGGGTGTGAGGGGGTGGGTGGGGAGGCGGGGGGAGGCGGGAAGAGAGGGAGGCCCCCGAGTGAGGGGACACCAAAAGCCTCAGCCATCAAGACTCCTCGTCTTTGCATCCAGCGTTCTCAAACTCAAAACGAACGCAAGCTCATCCACCAGGAGCAACGTAGCAGCGTTTCCAAGCGAGGCAGGACCGCCCGAAGGCGAAAGCAGAATGGGATCCTAGTCAGGTGGAGCTTGAAACTCAGACCCACCCACCCCCCTACCCCCCCCCCCACCACCACCACCTCCCCCCCTCCCCCCCACCCCGGGAAGGGGGCTTCTGGAAGGAAAAGCGAGACAAACTGACAGGGACAAACTTAGGTCGGGAAAGGAGTGTTGATTGTGAATGAGCCTCTCAAGGACAAGCAAGCGGGTACCAGGTTTTAGAAGATGACCTGCAGCGGCAGAGACGCCAGCAAAGGCAGAAGCCATCCCGTCTTGGGTGAGGTGCCCGAGACGCTCCTCTCTAACCCAGTCCGCCCTGTCCTTGGAGAAGCGGGCGGTGTCTGGAAAAGCCTGACCAGGTGCCTTTCCTCGGTGGGCGGGGCTGGTCGCTTTGGGACCCGTTTGGGCCTCCCGGCACCGCCGTGGAATCCGTTCCACCTGACAGGACGACTCTACCCGGCGGCTGGGGCGGCGGGGGCGGGGCGCCGAGGGAAGGGCTGGGGTGTCACCGGAGCGGGAGCCGAGCGGGTGGGAAGAGGCCGAGGCCAGAGGGAGCCGGCCGGCGGCGTGTGCGGCGTCGGGGTCCCGGTCCCGGTCCCGGTCCCGGTCCCGCCGGGCTGGCCCCGATTGGCCCTGGGTTCGGGTGGGGCCGCGAGCTGGAAGGGTTGGGCTGTGGCGGGGAGGGGTTGGGCCCTGCCCATGGGCGGCGCCGGCGGGCCCGCGGTGCGGAGGGGGGCGGGAGGGGAGGGGGAGGGTGGGGGGGGTCGGGCTGGCTGGAGGGGTGGGGGGCGTCCGCGGAGGACGGAGGCCGGAGGCCGCAGGACGGAGGAGGGGCGGCAGGAGCGCGGAGGGAGCCGCGCCCGGCCGGCGGCAAAAGGCGAGGGAGGCAAAAGCCTACAGCACCCGGTATTCCCAGGCGGTCTCCCATCCAAGTACTAACCAGGCCCGACCCTGCTTAGCTTCCGAGATCAGACGAGATCGGGCGCGTTCAGGGTGGTATGGCCGTAGACGCTGGCGCCTGCCGCCGGCGCCCCTAAGAAGCCGCGCCGCGTCGCCCGGCCCGCGGCTCGCGCGCGCCCAGGCCTCTGTGACGCGCACCCGCCGCCGGCGCCCCCTGCGCCCGCGCCCGGCCTGCCGCCTTCCTCCCGCTGCTGCCTCCCGCCGCGGCCGCCTCGGGCGCGGCCAGCGGGCCAGCCAAACCCTGCGCTGCCCCGCCCTGCTGCCCTCCCAGGGCGCGGAGGCCTGGAGCAGCCCGGGGTGCGAGGAGGCGGGGCGGGGCGGGCGGCGGTGGGAAACGAGGGGTGGTGGGGGCGGCGGTGGGGGCGGGGATGGGGGCGGGGCGCCTGGCTGGGCGCTCTCCCCTCGCGGCCCGGGAACACTCCAGGCCGCCCTGGCCGCTCGGATCCGGCGATGGGTCGCAGGAGATGCGGCTGCTGGGAGGGGGGTGGCGCGGGGCACTTGGCCCGAGGCGTCGGGGCGTCGGGCCGCCGGGCCCGTGCTCCTCTGAGTCCCCTCCGGCCCGAGGGGCCTCCCAGCGGGAGCCCTGACCTCTGCGGCGCCGGCCGGGCCCCGACTTGCCCAAACCCAGGCGGAGCCACCGGCGCGACCAGAGGGCGTCAGCGGAAGCCCGCCGCGCTGCCCCTGAGGGAGCGGGGAGGCGGGGCGGCCACACTTCCCCCCCGCCAGCGCCGCCCAGGAGACCGGCACCCCGCCCCCAACCCGCCCCTCGCGGGGACCCTGGACAGCTCCTGCTGGCGCCAGCCCAGAGACCCAGAGACAGAGACAGAGACAGAGACACGGAGAAACAGAGAAACGGCGACACGGAGAGGATCCAAGACACGGACCTAGACAGACACCCACCCTGACCCAGAGAGGCTCTGCCCAAGAGCTCGCTTCCCCCCCAGGAGGGCGGTGGTGCTGGAGCTGGGCCCGGGCCAGGAGGCAGGGGCCCCGGGGCTGGCGATCACCCCTGGGGCCCTAGGCCGCGCAGACAGGCTCTCAGGAGTCCCGGGCTCCCGGCATCGCTGCCCCGCCATCGCCCAGGAACCACAGGCAGGCACCGGAGCTCGCTGGCGCGCTCTGTCTGCGCTTGCGTGTGCGTGTGCTTGTGCGGGTTGTGCGAGTGGGTGTGTAGGCGTGTGTGTGTGTGTGTGTGTGTGTGTGCGCGCGCGCGCGCGCGCGCCTGTGTGTCTGTGTGCCTGTGTGTGTGTGTGCGTCCGGGTTTGTGTGTTCCTTTCTCTCCGCTTCTTCGCTCTGGCTCTTTTCCTCTTTCTGCCGGGCACCCCCGACCTTACTGAGTTGATAGAAGGAGCAGGCAGAAAAGTCAGGGCCCAGAGAACTTGGCACGAGAAAGCAGCTCCATCTACCAGACATGTAGAAGCCCCTCCCCGACGACCGACCGCAGCGTCCCCGTTCTGCTCAAGTGCCGCTGGGGACGTTGCCCGGGATCTCCCGCCCGCTAGGTCACCGACGAAGGCGCCTCCGTCTTCCCAAGAGCGCGCTCGCGCCCAGGACGGAGGGAGGAGCAGCACGGTGTGATGACGGGGAGGAAGAGTCGCGTCCGAAGGCCCGTCGGTGCCTGCCGACGTCCCGGCTCTCCCTGTCTCGAGACCTCTGGGCTTCAGGGTTCTGTGCCGCAAGGCTTTCCCGCCGCACCCCCCGGGACCCAGGGCGCGCTGTGTGCGCTGCCCGTCTCCAGCGTTTGGGCCCTGTGGGCCTTCTTGCGTCCCACTGGAAAGGGGACCCTGGGACGGAGAGAAGATGGGCAGGGGGCGGGCTTCGGCAAAGAGAGCGACGGCCATCCACAGACGTCCGACGAGGCCCTCCGGGGCGCCAAGCTCTCCATTTTCCACGGCACGTGTCCTCGTCAGGTTCTGCCACCTCTGGCCGGCATGCGTAGGCACACCGCTGGTCTTGCGGCCCCAGAGGCGAGGAGGCGAACGCCCCGGAGGCCGAGATTGGCACCCGCGTTCTCGGCTGCTGGGTGGCCAGCACCTAGGAGAGTGTCTGGCCGGAAGCAGCCAGGCGATCGATCCCTGGGTGCTGGATGAGCCTCGGCGGCAAGAAGTAGGCTCGTGGGGAAGGACGGCGGCCGAGGCCCGGGCCCCCACCGAGGCCGCGCTCCGTGCTGAGCGGTCTGCTCCGTATTTCCCGCTTGCGTTCTCACCAGCACTCGCCCCCGCAAGGAGGCACGAACGCCAGGACCCCCTCGCACCAGAGGAGGAAAGCGCAGCTCAGGGAGGGCACGTCACTCGCGGGAGACGGCGCCCCTTGGGTTTCAGCTCAGGACTTCGGTCTCCCGAGCCTGCGTTTCGGGGCAAGGCTCCGGTCCCGCGCTCCGGGAAACTGACAGGGACGCAGTCCCGCTTCTCCCCGCAGAAGGTGCTCCTCGGAGATCAGATCCGGGGACCCGTCAGAACCACCCCGGGCACGAGCTGGCAGGGAGCGACGCGCACCGCACCCCCCCCCTCCCCCATCCCGCAGCCCGCAGCCCGCAGCCCGAGGAAGCGAGGAGCAGGCGAGAGAGGCGCTGGGTTGGCAGGAGGGGAAACGGGGCCGGCAGGAGAAGCGAACCGCGAAGAGACTCCCTCCCAGGACGACGATGGCTGAACGGGGAGAGGAGGGAGCTTTGGGTCCTCTCTCGTCCTGCTTTGACCGGGATGTCCCCATTTTTCCACAGCGAGCGAGTATGGCTCTTGGATTCGGTGGGGAAGACGTGATTTATCTGGAGGACTTTTCCCTTCGGGGGTTCAAAGTCCGTTCTCTGAGGCAAGGCTCCCTCTCTGCCTCCCTGTCCTTCCCATTCGCCTCCCCGGAAGCCAGCTCTCCTCCCGGTTTCCTGGATCCCTTGGCCACGGTCCTCTGTTGCAAACACAGGCAGGTGCAAAGAAGATGCGAAAGGCTGCCCGAGCCACGCGAACGGAAAGCTGAAGCCAGGGAGCCAGGAAGGGCTGGCTGCTGAGGGAGGACGTGTCCTGTCAGGAGGCTTTTCAACTCCCTCTGACAGATGCGGCCTGGAGGGGCGGGGCCCGGCCGGGGCCCTGGGGTGGTAGGGGTCGGGTGTGAGGGGGTGGGTGGGGAGGCGGGGGGAGGCGGGAAGAGAGGGAGGCCCCCGAGTGAGGGGACACCAAAAGCCTCAGCCATCAAGACTCCTCGTCTTTGCATCCAGCGTTCTCAAACTCAAAACGAACGCAAGCTCATCCACCAGGAGCAACGTAGCAGCGTTTCCAAGCGAGGCAGGACCGCCCGAAGGCGAAAGCAGAATGGGATCCTAGTCAGGTGGAGCTTGAAACTCAGACCCACCCACCCCCCTACCCCCCCCCCCACCACCACCACCTCCCCCCCTCCCCCCCACCCCGGGAAGGGGGCTTCTGGAAGGAAAAGCGAGACAAACTGACAGGGACAAACTTAGGTCGGGAAAGGAGTGTTGATTGTGAATGAGCCTCTCAAGGACAAGCAAGCGGGTACCAGGTTTTAGAAGATGACCTGCAGCGGCAGAGACGCCAGCAAAGGCAGAAGCCATCCCGTCTTGGGTGAGGTGCCCGAGACGCTCCTCTCTAACCCAGTCCGCCCTGTCCTTGGAGAAGCGGGCGGTGTCTGGAAAAGCCTGACCAGGTGCCTTTCCTCGGTGGGCGGGGCTGGTCGCTTTGGGACCCGTTTGGGCCTCCCGGCACCGCCGTGGAATCCGTTCCACCTGACAGGACGACTCTACCCGGCGGCTGGGGCGGCGGGGGCGGGGCGCCGAGGGAAGGGCTGGGGTGTCACCGGAGCGGGAGCCGAGCGGGTGGGAAGAGGCCGAGGCCAGAGGGAGCCGGCCGGCGGCGTGTGCGGCGTCGGGGTCCCGGTCCCGGTCCCGGTCCCGGTCCCGCCGGGCTGGCCCCGATTGGCCCTGGGTTCGGGTGGGGCCGCGAGCTGGAAGGGTTGGGCTGTGGCGGGGAGGGGTTGGGCCCTGCCCATGGGCGGCGCCGGCGGGCCCGCGGTGCGGAGGGGGGCGGGAGGGGAGGGGGAGGGTGGGGGGGGTCGGGCTGGCTGGAGGGGTGGGGGGCGTCCGCGGAGGACGGAGGCCGGAGGCCGCAGGACGGAGGAGGGGCGGCAGGAGCGCGGAGGGAGCCGCGCCCGGCCGGCGGCAAAAGGCGAGGGAGGCAAAAGCCTACAGCACCCGGTATTCCCAGGCGGTCTCCCATCCAAGTACTAACCAGGCCCGACCCTGCTTAGCTTCCGAGATCAGACGAGATCGGGCGCGTTCAGGGTGGTATGGCCGTAGACGCTGGCGCCTGCCGCCGGCGCCCCTAAGAAGCCGCGCCGCGTCGCCCGGCCCGCGGCTCGCGCGCGCCCAGGCCTCTGTGACGCGCACCCGCCGCCGGCGCCCCCTGCGCCCGCGCCCGGCCTGCCGCCTTCCTCCCGCTGCTGCCTCCCGCCGCGGCCGCCTCGGGCGCGGCCAGCGGGCCAGCCAAACCCTGCGCTGCCCCGCCCTGCTGCCCTCCCAGGGCGCGGAGGCCTGGAGCAGCCCGGGGTGCGAGGAGGCGGGGCGGGGCGGGCGGCGGTGGGAAACGAGGGGTGGTGGGGGCGGCGGTGGGGGCGGGGATGGGGGCGGGGCGCCTGGCTGGGCGCTCTCCCCTCGCGGCCCGGGAACACTCCAGGCCGCCCTGGCCGCTCGGATCCGGCGATGGGTCGCAGGAGATGCGGCTGCTGGGAGGGGGGTGGCGCGGGGCACTTGGCCCGAGGCGTCGGGGCGTCGGGCCGCCGGGCCCGTGCTCCTCTGAGTCCCCTCCGGCCCGAGGGGCCTCCCAGCGGGAGCCCTGACCTCTGCGGCGCCGGCCGGGCCCCGACTTGCCCAAACCCAGGCGGAGCCACCGGCGCGACCAGAGGGCGTCAGCGGAAGCCCGCCGCGCTGCCCCTGAGGGAGCGGGGAGGCGGGGCGGCCACACTTCCCCCCCGCCAGCGCCGCCCAGGAGACCGGCACCCCGCCCCCAACCCGCCCCTCGCGGGGACCCTGGACAGCTCCTGCTGGCGCCAGCCCAGAGACCCAGAGACAGAGACAGAGACAGAGACACGGAGAAACAGAGAAACGGCGACACGGAGAGGATCCAAGACACGGACCTAGACAGACACCCACCCTGACCCAGAGAGGCTCTGCCCAAGAGCTCGCTTCCCCCCCAGGAGGGCGGTGGTGCTGGAGCTGGGCCCGGGCCAGGAGGCAGGGGCCCCGGGGCTGGCGATCACCCCTGGGGCCCTAGGCCGCGCAGACAGGCTCTCAGGAGTCCCGGGCTCCCGGCATCGCTGCCCCGCCATCGCCCAGGAACCACAGGCAGGCACCGGAGCTCGCTGGCGCGCTCTGTCTGCGCTTGCGTGTGCGTGTGCTTGTGCGGGTTGTGCGAGTGGGTGTGTAGGCGTGTGTGTGTGTGTGTGTGTGTGTGTGCGCGCGCGCGCGCGCGCGCCTGTGTGTCTGTGTGCCTGTGTGTGTGTGTGCGTCCGGGTTTGTGTGTTCCTTTCTCTCCGCTTCTTCGCTCTGGCTCTTTTCCTCTTTCTGCCGGGCACCCCCGACCTTACTGAGTTGATAGAAGGAGCAGGCAGAAAAGTCAGGGCCCAGAGAACTTGGCACGAGAAAGCAGCTCCATCTACCAGACATGTAGAAGCCCCTCCCCGACGACCGACCGCAGCGTCCCCGTTCTGCTCAAGTGCCGCTGGGGACGTTGCCCGGGATCTCCCGCCCGCTAGGTCACCGACGAAGGCGCCTCCGTCTTCCCAAGAGCGCGCTCGCGCCCAGGACGGAGGGAGGAGCAGCACGGTGTGATGACGGGGAGGAAGAGTCGCGTCCGAAGGCCCGTCGGTGCCTGCCGACGTCCCGGCTCTCCCTGTCTCGAGACCTCTGGGCTTCAGGGTTCTGTGCCGCAAGGCTTTCCCGCCGCACCCCCCGGGACCCAGGGCGCGCTGTGTGCGCTGCCCGTCTCCAGCGTTTGGGCCCTGTGGGCCTTCTTGCGTCCCACTGGAAAGGGGACCCTGGGACGGAGAGAAGATGGGCAGGGGGCGGGCTTCGGCAAAGAGAGCGACGGCCATCCACAGACGTCCGACGAGGCCCTCCGGGGCGCCAAGCTCTCCATTTTCCACGGCACGTGTCCTCGTCAGGTTCTGCCACCTCTGGCCGGCATGCGTAGGCACACCGCTGGTCTTGCGGCCCCAGAGGCGAGGAGGCGAACGCCCCGGAGGCCGAGATTGGCACCCGCGTTCTCGGCTGCTGGGTGGCCAGCACCTAGGAGAGTGTCTGGCCGGAAGCAGCCAGGCGATCGATCCCTGGGTGCTGGATGAGCCTCGGCGGCAAGAAGTAGGCTCGTGGGGAAGGACGGCGGCCGAGGCCCGGGCCCCCACCGAGGCCGCGCTCCGTGCTGAGCGGTCTGCTCCGTATTTCCCGCTTGCGTTCTCACCAGCACTCGCCCCCGCAAGGAGGCACGAACGCCAGGACCCCCTCGCACCAGAGGAGGAAAGCGCAGCTCAGGGAGGGCACGTCACTCGCGGGAGACGGCGCCCCTTGGGTTTCAGCTCAGGACTTCGGTCTCCCGAGCCTGCGTTTCGGGGCAAGGCTCCGGTCCCGCGCTCCGGGAAACTGACAGGGACGCAGTCCCGCTTCTCCCCGCAGAAGGTGCTCCTCGGAGATCAGATCCGGGGACCCGTCAGAACCACCCCGGGCACGAGCTGGCAGGGAGCGACGCGCACCGCACCCCCCCCCTCCCCCATCCCGCAGCCCGCAGCCCGCAGCCCGAGGAAGCGAGGAGCAGGCGAGAGAGGCGCTGGGTTGGCAGGAGGGGAAACGGGGCCGGCAGGAGAAGCGAACCGCGAAGAGACTCCCTCCCAGGACGACGATGGCTGAACGGGGAGAGGAGGGAGCTTTGGGTCCTCTCTCGTCCTGCTTTGACCGGGATGTCCCCATTTTTCCACAGCGAGCGAGTATGGCTCTTGGATTCGGTGGGGAAGACGTGATTTATCTGGAGGACTTTTCCCTTCGGGGGTTCAAAGTCCGTTCTCTGAGGCAAGGCTCCCTCTCTGCCTCCCTGTCCTTCCCATTCGCCTCCCCGGAAGCCAGCTCTCCTCCCGGTTTCCTGGATCCCTTGGCCACGGTCCTCTGTTGCAAACACAGGCAGGTGCAAAGAAGATGCGAAAGGCTGCCCGAGCCACGCGAACGGAAAGCTGAAGCCAGGGAGCCAGGAAGGGCTGGCTGCTGAGGGAGGACGTGTCCTGTCAGGAGGCTTTTCAACTCCCTCTGACAGATGCGGCCTGGAGGGGCGGGGCCCGGCCGGGGCCCTGGGGTGGTAGGGGTCGGGTGTGAGGGGGTGGGTGGGGAGGCGGGGGGAGGCGGGAAGAGAGGGAGGCCCCCGAGTGAGGGGACACCAAAAGCCTCAGCCATCAAGACTCCTCGTCTTTGCATCCAGCGTTCTCAAACTCAAAACGAACGCAAGCTCATCCACCAGGAGCAACGTAGCAGCGTTTCCAAGCGAGGCAGGACCGCCCGAAGGCGAAAGCAGAATGGGATCCTAGTCAGGTGGAGCTTGAAACTCAGACCCACCCACCCCCCTACCCCCCCCCCCACCACCACCACCTCCCCCCCTCCCCCCCACCCCGGGAAGGGGGCTTCTGGAAGGAAAAGCGAGACAATCTGACAGGGACAAACTTAGGTCGGGAAAGGAGTGTTGATTGTGAATGAGCCTCTCAAGGACAAGCAAGCGGGTACCAGGTTTTAGAAGATGACCTGCAGCGGCAGAGACGCCAGCAAAGGCAGAAGCCATCCCGTCTTGGGTGAGGTGCCCGAGACGCTCCTCTCTAACCCAGTCCGCCCTGTCCTTGGAGAAGCGGGCGGTGTCTGGAAAAGCCTGACCAGGTGCCTTTCCTCGGTGGGCGGGGCTGGTCGCTTTGGGACCCGTTTGGGCCTCCCGGCACCGCCGTGGAATCCGTTCCACCTGACAGGACGACTCTACCCGGCGGCTGGGGCGGCGGGGGCGGGGCGCCGAGGGAAGGGCTGGGGTGTCACCGGAGCGGGAGCCGAGCGGGTGGGAAGAGGCCGAGGCCAGAGGGAGCCGGCCGGCGGCGTGTGCGGCGTCGGGGTCCCGGTCCCGGTCCCGGTCCCGGTCCCGCCGGGCTGGCCCCGATTGGCCCTGGGTTCGGGTGGGGCCGCGAGCTGGAAGGGTTGGGCTGTGGCGGGGAGGGGTTGGGCCCTGCCCATGGGCGGCGCCGGCGGGCCCGCGGTGCGGAGGGGGGCGGGAGGGGAGGGGGAGGGTGGGGGGGGTCGGGCTGGCTGGAGGGGTGGGGGGCGTCCGCGGAGGACGGAGGCCGGAGGCCGCAGGACGGAGGAGGGGCGGCAGGAGCGCGGAGGGAGCCGCGCCCGGCCGGCGGCAAAAGGCGAGGGAGGCAAAAGCCTACAGCACCCGGTATTCCCAGGCGGTCTCCCATCCAAGTACTAACCAGGCCCGACCCTGCTTAGCTTCCGAGATCAGACGAGATCGGGCGCGTTCAGGGTGGTATGGCCGTAGACGCTGGCGCCTGCCGCCGGCGCCCCTAAGAAGCCGCGCCGCGTCGCCCGGCCCGCGGCTCGCGCGCGCCCAGGCCTCTGTGACGCGCACCCGCCGCCGGCGCCCCCTGCGCCCGCGCCCGGCCTGCCGCCTTCCTCCCGCTGCTGCCTCCCGCCGCGGCCGCCTCGGGCGCGGCCAGCGGGCCAGCCAAACCCTGCGCTGCCCCGCCCTGCTGCCCTCCCAGGGCGCGGAGGCCTGGAGCAGCCCGGGGTGCGAGGAGGCGGGGCGGGGCGGGCGGCGGTGGGAAACGAGGGGTGGTGGGGGCGGCGGTGGGGGCGGGGATGGGGGCGGGGCGCCTGGCTGGGCGCTCTCCCCTCGCGGCCCGGGAACACTCCAGGCCGCCCTGGCCGCTCGGATCCGGCGATGGGTCGCAGGAGATGCGGCTGCTGGGAGGGGGGTGGCGCGGGGCACTTGGCCCGAGGCGTCGGGGCGTCGGGCCGCCGGGCCCGTGCTCCTCTGAGTCCCCTCCGGCCCGAGGGGCCTCCCAGCGGGAGCCCTGACCTCTGCGGCGCCGGCCGGGCCCCGACTTGCCCAAACCCAGGCGGAGCCACCGGCGCGACCAGAGGGCGTCAGCGGAAGCCCGCCGCGCTGCCCCTGAGGGAGCGGGGAGGCGGGGCGGCCACACTTCCCCCCCGCCAGCGCCGCCCAGGAGACCGGCACCCCGCCCCCAACCCGCCCCTCGCGGGGACCCTGGACAGCTCCTGCTGGCGCCAGCCCAGAGACCCAGAGACAGAGACAGAGACAGAGACACGGAGAAACAGAGAAACGGCGACACGGAGAGGATCCAAGACACGGACCTAGACAGACACCCACCCTGACCCAGAGAGGCTCTGCCCAAGAGCTCGCTTCCCCCCCAGGAGGGCGGTGGTGCTGGAGCTGGGCCCGGGCCAGGAGGCAGGGGCCCCGGGGCTGGCGATCACCCCTGGGGCCCTAGGCCGCGCAGACAGGCTCTCAGGAGTCCCGGGCTCCCGGCATCGCTGCCCCGCCATCGCCCAGGAACCACAGGCAGGCACCGGAGCTCGCTGGCGCGCTCTGTCTGCGCTTGCGTGTGCGTGTGCTTGTGCGGGTTGTGCGAGTGGGTGTGTAGGCGTGTGTGTGTGTGTGTGTGTGTGTGTGCGCGCGCGCGCGCGCGCGCGCTGTGTGTCTGTGTGCCTGTGTGTGTGTGTGCGTCCGGGTTTGTGTGTTCCTTTCTCTCCGCTTCTTCGCTCTGGCTCTTTTCCTCTTTCTGCCGGGCACCCCCGACCTTACTGAGTTGATAGAAGGAGCAGGCAGAAAAGTCAGGGCCCAGAGAACTTGGCACGAGAAAGCAGCTCCATCTACCAGACATGTAGAAGCCCCTCCCCGACGACCGACCGCAGCGTCCCCGTTCTGCTCAAGTGCCGCTGGGGACGTTGCCCGGGATCTCCCGCCCGCTAGGTCACCGACGAAGGCGCCTCCGTCTTCCCAAGAGCGCGCTCGCGCCCAGGACGGAGGGAGGAGCAGCACGGTGTGATGACGGGGAGGAAGAGTCGCGTCCGAAGGCCCGTCGGTGCCTGCCGACGTCCCGGCTCTCCCTGTCTCGAGACCTCTGGGCTTCAGGGTTCTGTGCCGCAAGGCTTTCCCGCCGCACCCCCCGGGACCCAGGGCGCGCTGTGTGCGCTGCCCGTCTCCAGCGTTTGGGCCCTGTGGGCCTTCTTGCGTCCCACTGGAAAGGGGACCCTGGGACGGAGAGAAGATGGGCAGGGGGCGGGCTTCGGCAAAGAGAGCGACGGCCATCCACAGACGTCCGACGAGGCCCTCCGGGGCGCCAAGCTCTCCATTTTCCACGGCACGTGTCCTCGTCAGGTTCTGCCACCTCTGGCCGGCATGCGTAGGCACACCGCTGGTCTTGCGGCCCCAGAGGCGAGGAGGCGAACGCCCCGGAGGCCGAGATTGGCACCCGCGTTCTCGGCTGCTGGGTGGCCAGCACCTAGGAGAGTGTCTGGCCGGAAGCAGCCAGGCGATCGATCCCTGGGTGCTGGATGAGCCTCGGCGGCAAGAAGTAGGCTCGTGGGGAAGGACGGCGGCCGAGGCCCGGGCCCCCACCGAGGCCGCGCTCCGTGCTGAGCGGTCTGCTCCGTATTTCCCGCTTGCGTTCTCACCAGCACTCGCCCCCGCAAGGAGGCACGAACGCCAGGACCCCCTCGCACCAGAGGAGGAAAGCGCAGCTCAGGGAGGGCACGTCACTCGCGGGAGACGGCGGCCCTTGGGTTTCAGCTCAGGACTTCGGTCTCCCGAGCCTGCGTTTCGGGGCAAGGCTCCGGTCCCGCGCTCCGGGAAACTGACAGGGACGCAGTCCCGCTTCTCCCCGCAGAAGGTGCTCCTCGGAGATCAGATCCGGGGACCCGTCAGAACCACCCCGGGCACGAGCTGGCAGGGAGCGACGCGCACCGCACCCCCCCCCTCCCCCATCCCGCAGCCCGCAGCCCGCAGCCCGAGGAAGCGAGGAGCAGGCGAGAGAGGCGCTGGGTTGGCAGGAGGGGAAACGGGGCCGGCAGGAGAAGCGAACCGCGAAGAGACTCCCTCCCAGGACGACGATGGCTGAACGGGGAGAGGAGGGAGCTTTGGGTCCTCTCTCGTCCTGCTTTGACCGGGATGTCCCCATTTTTCCACAGCGAGCGAGTATGGCTCTTGGATTCGGTGGGGAAGACGTGATTTATCTGGAGGACTTTTCCCTTCGGGGGTTCAAAGTCCGTTCTCTGAGGCAAGGCTCCCTCTCTGCCTCCCTGTCCTTCCCATTCGCCTCCCCGGAAGCCAGCTCTCCTCCCGGTTTCCTGGATCCCTTGGCCACGGTCCTCTGTTGCAAACACAGGCAGGTGCAAAGAAGATGCGAAAGGCTGCCCGAGCCACGCGAACGGAAAGCTGAAGCCAGGGAGCCAGGAAGGGCTGGCTGCTGAGGGAGGACGTGTCCTGTCAGGAGGCTTTTCAACTCCCTCTGACAGATGCGGCCTGGAGGGGCGGGGCCCGGCCGGGGCCCTGGGGTGGTAGGGGTCGGGTGTGAGGGGGTGGGTGGGGAGGCGGGGGGAGGCGGGAAGAGAGGGAGGCCCCCGAGTGAGGGGACACCAAAAGCCTCAGCCATCAAGACTCCTCGTCTTTGCATCCAGCGTTCTCAAACTCAAAACGAACGCAAGCTCATCCACCAGGAGCAACGTAGCAGCGTTTCCAAGCGAGGCAGGACCGCCCGAAGGCGAAAGCAGAATGGGATCCTAGTCAGGTGGAGCTTGAAACTCAGACCCACCCACCCCCCTACCCCCCCCCACCACCACCACCTCCCCCCCTCCCCCCCACCCCGGGAAGGGGGCTTCTGGAAGGAAAAGCGAGACAAACTGACAGGGACAAACTTAGGTCGGGAAAGGAGTGTTGATTGTGAATGAGCCTCTCAAGGACAAGCAAGCGGGTACCAGGTTTTAGAAGATGACCTGCAGCGGCAGAGACGCCAGCAAAGGCAGAAGCCATCCCGTCTTGGGTGAGGTGCCCGAGACGCTCCTCTCTAACCCAGTCCGCCCTGTCCTTGGAGAAGCGGGCGGTGTCTGGAAAAGCCTGACCAGGTGCCTTTCCTCGGTGGGCGGGGCTGGTCGCTTTGGGACCCGTTTGGGCCTCCCGGCACCGCCGTGGAATCCGTTCCACCTGACAGGACGACTCTACCCGGCGGCTGGGGCGGCGGGGGCGGGGCGCCGAGGGAAGGGCTGGGGTGTCACCGGAGCGGGAGCCGAGCGGGTGGGAAGAGGCCGAGGCCAGAGGGAGCCGGCCGGCGGCGTGTGCGGCGTCGGGGTCCCGGTCCCGGTCCCGGTCCCGGTCCCGGTCCGGGCTGGCCCCGATTGGCCCTGGGTTCGGGTGGGGCCGCGAGCTGGAAGGGTTGGGCTGTGGCGGGGAGGGGTTGGGCCCTGCCCATGGGCGGCGCCGGCGGGCCCGCGGTGCGGAGGGGGGCGGGAGGGGAGGGGGAGGGTGGGGGGGGTCGGGCTGGCTGGAGGGGTGGGGGGCGTCCGCGGAGGACGGAGGCCGGAGGCCGCAGGACGGAGGAGGGGCGGCAGGAGCGCGGAGGGAGCCGCGCCCGGCCGGCGGCAAAAGGCGAGGGAGGCAAAAGCCTACAGCACCCGGTATTCCCAGGCGGTCTCCCATCCAAGTACTAACCAGGCCCGACCCTGCTTAGCTTCCGAGATCAGACGAGATCGGGCGCGTTCAGGGTGGTATGGCCGTAGACGCTGGCGCCTGCCGCCGGCGCCCCTAAGAAGCCGCGCCGCGTCGCCCGGCCCGCGGCTCGCGCGCGCCCAGGCCTCTGTGACGCGCACCCGCCGCCGGCGCCCCCTGCGCCCGCGCCCGGCCTGCCGCCTTCCTCCCGCTGCTGCCTCCCGCCGCGGCCGCCTCGGGCGCGGCCAGCGGGCCAGCCAAACCCTGCGCTGCCCCGCCCTGCTGCCCTCCCAGGGCGCGGAGGCCTGGAGCAGCCCGGGGTGCGAGGAGGCGGGGCGGGGCGGGCGGCGGTGGGAAACGAGGGGTGGTGGGGGCGGCGGTGGGGGCGGGGATGGGGGCGGGGCGCCTGGCTGGGCGCTCTCCCCTCGCGGCCCGGGAACACTCCAGGCCGCCCTGGCCGCTCGGATCCGGCGATGGGTCGCAGGAGATGCGGCTGCTGGGAGGGGGGTGGCGCGGGGCACTTGGCCCGAGGCGTCGGGGCGTCGGGCCGCCGGGCCCGTGCTCCTCTGAGTCCCCTCCGGCCCGAGGGGCCTCCCAGCGGGAGCCCTGACCTCTGCGGCGCCGGCCGGGCCCCGACTTGCCCAAACCCAGGCGGAGCCACCGGCGCGACCAGAGGGCGTCAGCGGAAGCCCGCCGCGCTGCCCCTGAGGGAGCGGGGAGGCGGGGCGGCCACACTTCCCCCCCGCCAGCGCCGCCCAGGAGACCGGCACCCCGCCCCCAACCCGCCCCTCGCGGGGACCCTGGACAGCTCCTGCTGGCGCCAGCCCAGAGACCCAGAGACAGAGACAGAGACAGAGACACGGAGAAACAGAGAAACGGCGACACGGAGAGGATCCAAGACACGGACCTAGACAGACACCCACCCTGACCCAGAGAGGCTCTGCCCAAGAGCTCGCTTCCCCCCCAGGAGGGCGGTGGTGCTGGAGCTGGGCCCGGGCCAGGAGGCAGGGGCCCCGGGGCTGGCGATCACCCCTGGGGCCCTAGGCCGCGCAGACAGGCTCTCAGGAGTCCCGGGCTCCCGGCATCGCTGCCCCGCCATCGCCCAGGAACCACAGGCAGGCACCGGAGCTCGCTGGCGCGCTCTGTCTGCGCTTGCGTGTGCGTGTGCTTGTGCGGGTTGTGCGAGTGGGTGTGTAGGCGTGTGTGTGTGTGTGTGTGTGTGTGTGCGCGCGCGAGCGCGCGCGCCTGTGTGTCTGTGTGCCTGTGTGTGTGTGTGCGTCCGGGTTTGTGTGTTCCTTTCTCTCCGCTTCTTCGCTCTGGCTCTTTTCCTCTTTCTGCCGGGCACCCCCGACCTTACTGAGTTGATAGAAGGAGCAGGCAGAAAAGTCAGGGCCCAGAGAACTTGGCACGAGAAAGCAGCTCCATCTACCAGACATGTAGAAGCCCCTCCCCGACGACCGACCGCAGCGTCCCCGTTCTGCTCAAGTGCCGCTGGGGACGTTGCCCGGGATCTCCCGCCCGCTAGGTCACCGACGAAGGCGCCTCCGTCTTCCCAAGAGCGCGCTCGCGCCCAGGACGGAGGGAGGAGCAGCACGGTGTGATGACGGGGAGGAAGAGTCGCGTCCGAAGGCCCGTCGGTGCCTGCCGACGTCCCGGCTCTCCCTGTCTCGAGACCTCTGGGCTTCAGGGTTCTGTGCCGCAAGGCTTTCCCGCCGCACCCCCCGGGACCCAGGGCGCGCTGTGTGCGCTGCCCGTCTCCAGCGTTTGGGCCCTGTGGGCCTTCTTGCGTCCCACTGGAAAGGGGACCCTGGGACGGAGAGAAGATGGGCAGGGGGCGGGCTTCGGCAAAGAGAGCGACGGCCATCCACAGACGTCCGACGAGGCCCTCCGGGGCGCCAAGCTCTCCATTTTCCACGGCACGTGTCCTCGTCAGGTTCTGCCACCTCTGGCCGGCATGCGTAGGCACACCGCTGGTCTTGCGGCCCCAGAGGCGAGGAGGCGAACGCCCCGGAGGCCGAGATTGGCACCCGCGTTCTCGGCTGCTGGGTGGCCAGCACCTAGGAGAGTGTCTGGCCGGAAGCAGCCAGGCGATCGATCCTGGGTGCTGGATGAGCCTCGGCGGCAAGAAGTAGGCTCGTGGGGAAGGACGGCGGCCGAGGCCCGGGCCCCCACCGAGGCCGCGCTCCGTGCTGAGCGGTCTGCTCCGTATTTCCCGCTTGCGTTCTCACCAGCACTCGCCCCCGCAAGGAGGCACGAACGCCAGGACCCCCTCGCACCAGAGGAGGAAAGCGCAGCTCAGGGAGGGCACGTCACTCGCGGGAGACGGCGCCCCTTGGGTTTCAGCTCAGGACTTCGGTCTCCCGAGCCTGCGTTTCGGGGCAAGGCTCCGGTCCCGCGCTCCGGGAAACTGACAGGGACGCAGTCCCGCTTCTCCCCGCAGAAGGTGCTCCTCGGAGATCAGATCCGGGGACCCGTCAGAACCACCCCGGGCACGAGCTGGCAGGGAGCGACGCGCACCGCACCCCCCCCCTCCCCCATCCCGCAGCCCGCAGCCCGCAGCCCGAGGAAGCGAGGAGCAGGCGATAGAGGCGCTGGGTTGGCAGGAGGGGAAACGGGGCCGGCAGGAGAAGCGAACCGCGAAGAGACTCCCTCCCAGGACGACGATGGCTGAACGGGGAGAGGAGGGAGCTTTGGGTCCTCTCTCGTCCTGCTTTGACCGGGATGTCCCCATTTTTCCACAGCGAGCGAGTATGGCTCTTGGATTCGGTGGGGAAGACGTGATTTATCTGGAGGACTTTTCCCTTCGGGGGTTCAAAGTCCGTTCTCTGAGGCAAGGCTCCTCTCTGCCTCCCTGTCCTTCCCATTCGCCTCCCCGGAAGCCAGCTCTCCTCCCGGTTTCCTGGATCCCTTGCCACGGTCCTCTGTTGCAAACACAGGCAGGTGCAAAGAAGATGCGAAAGGCTGCCCGAGCCACGCGAACGGAAAGCTGAAGCAGGGAGCCAGGAAGGGCTGGCTGCTGAGGGAGGACGTGTCCTGTCAGGAGGCTTTTCAACTCCCTCTGACAGATGCGGCCTGGAGGGGCGGGGCCCGGCGGGGCCCTGGGGTGGTAGGGGTCGGGTGTGAGGGGGTGGGTGGGAGGCGGGGGGAGGCGGGAAGAGAGGGAGGCCCCCGAGTGAGGGGACACCAAAAGCCTCAGCCATCAAGACTCCTCGTCTTTGCATCCAGCGTTCTCAAACTCAAAACGAACGCAAGCTCATCCACCAGGAGCAACGTAGCAGCGTTTCCAAGCGAG
>NW_027225017.1:0-175066 GCF_041296235.1 Equus asinus
CATGCCCCGCAGGTGATTCCGGAGTGTCCGGCAAGTGGTTCTGGCATAGCCGGCTGGTGATTTTGGCGTGGCCCGCAGGTGGCTCCAGCGAGTCGAGCAGGTTGTTCCGGCGTGCTCAGCAGGTGTTTCAGATGGGTCCGTCAGGTGGTTCCGGTCTGTCCAATAGGTGGTTCCGGCGTGTCCGGCACGTGCTTCCGGCGAGTCTGAGAGGTGGCTCCGGCATGCCCGGTGGGTGATTCCGGAGTGTCCGGCAAGTCGTTCTGGCATAGCCGGCTGGTGATTTTGGCATGTCCAGCAGGTAAGATTTTGGCATGTCCGTCAGGTGATTTTGACGTGTCCGGCGGGTGGTTCCGGGCAGTGGATCAGGTGGTTCCAGCGTTCTCGGCAGGTGATTCAGTTTGGTTCGGCAGGTGGTTCTGGTCTGTCCTGGAGGTGGTTCCGGCCTGTCCAGCACGTGGTTCTGGCACGTCTGAGAGGTGGTTCCGGCATGCCCGGCAGGTGATCCCAGAGAGTCCTCCAAGTGGTTCTGGCCCAGCCCGCAGGTGATTTTGGCGCGTCCGGCAGGTGGCTCCGGCATGCTCAGCAGGTTGTTCAGGCAGGTCCGGCAGGTGGTTCCGACGATTCGAGCAGGTGCTTCCGGCTAGCTCGGCAGGTGCTTTGGGCGTCTCCGTCACTTGATTTTGGCACATTTGAGAGGTGGGTCCAGCATTCCCAGCAGGTGATTCCAGAAAGTCCGGCAAGCGGTTCTGGCATAGCCAGCAGGTGATTTTTGCGTGTCCGGCAGGTGGGTCCTGCGAGTCGAGCAGGTGGTTCCTGCATGCTCGGCAGGTGGTTCAGGCGTGTCCGACAGGCGGTTCCGTTGTGTCCAGTAGGTGTTTCCGGCGTGTCCGGCACATGGTAGTGGCACGTCTGAGAGGTGGTTCCGGCATGCCCCGCAGGTGATTCCGGAGTGTCCGGCAAGTGGTTCTGGCATAGCCGGCTGGTGATTTTGGCGTGGCCCGCAGGTGGCTCCAGCGAGTCGAGCAGGTTGTTCCGGCGTGCTCAGCAGGTGTTTCAGATGGGTCCGTCAGGTGGTTCCGGTCTGTCCAATAGGTGGTTCCGGCGTGTCCGGCACGTGCTTCCGGCGAGTCTGAGAGGTGGCTCCGGCATGCCCGGTGGGTGATTCCGGAGTGTCCGGCAAGTCGTTCTGGCATAGCCGGCTGGTGATTTTGGCATGTCCAGCAGGTAAGATTTTGGCATGTCCGTCAGGTGATTTTGACGTGTCCGGCGGGTGGTTCCGGGCAGTGGATCAGGTGGTTCCAGCGTTCTCGGCAGGTGATTCAGTTTGGTTCGGCAGGTGGTTCTGGTCTGTCCTGGAGGTGGTTCCGGCCTGTCCAGCACGTGGTTCTGGCACGTCTGAGAGGTGGTTCCGGCATGCCCGGCAGGTGATCCCAGAGAGTCCTCCAAGTGGTTCTGGCCCAGCCCGCAGGTGATTTTGGCGCGTCCGGCAGGTGGCTCCGGCATGCTCAGCAGGTTGTTCAGGCAGGTCCGGCAGGTGGTTCCGACGATTCGAGCAGGTGCTTCCGGCTAGCTCGGCAGGTGCTTTGGGCGTCTCCGTCACTTGATTTTGGCACATTTGAGAGGTGGGTCCAGCATTCCCAGCAGGTGATTCCAGAAAGTCCGGCAAGCGGTTCTGGCATAGCCAGCAGGTGATTTTTGCGTGTCCGGCAGGTGGGTCCTGCGAGTCGAGCAGGTGGTTCCTGCATGCTCGGCAGGTGGTTCAGGCGTGTCCGACAGGCGGTTCCGTTGTGTCCAGTAGGTGTTTCCGGCGTGTCCGGCACATGGTAGTGGCACGTCTGAGAGGTGGTTCCGGCATGCCCCGCAGGTGATTCCGGAGTGTCCGGCAAGTGGTTCTGGCATAGCCGGCTGGTGATTTTGGCGTGGCCCGCAGGTGGCTCCAGCGAGTCGAGCAGGTTGTTCCGGCGTGCTCAGCAGGTGTTTCAGATGGGTCCGTCAGGTGGTTCCGGTCTGTCCAATAGGTGGTTCCGGCGTGTCCGGCACGTGCTTCCGGCGAGTCTGAGAGGTGGCTCCGGCATGCCCGGTGGGTGATTCCGGAGTGTCCGGCAAGTCGTTCTGGCATAGCCGGCTGGTGATTTTGGCATGTCCAGCAGGTAAGATTTTGGCATGTCCGTCAGGTGATTTTGACGTGTCCGGCGGGTGGTTCCGGGCAGTGGATCAGGTGGTTCCAGCGTTCTCGGCAGGTGATTCAGTTTGGTTCGGCAGGTGGTTCTGGTCTGTCCTGGAGGTGGTTCCGGCCTGTCCAGCACGTGGTTCTGGCACGTCTGAGAGGTGGTTCCGGCATGCCCGGCAGGTGATCCCAGAGAGTCCTCCAAGTGGTTCTGGCCCAGCCCGCAGGTGATTTTGGCGCGTCCGGCAGGTGGCTCCGGCATGCTCAGCAGGTTGTTCAGGCAGGTCCGGCAGGTGGTTCCGACGATTCGAGCAGGTGCTTCCGGCTAGCTCGGCAGGTGCTTTGGGCGTCTCCGTCACTTGATTTTGGCACATTTGAGAGGTGGGTCCAGCATTCCCAGCAGGTGATTCCAGAAAGTCCGGCAAGCGGTTCTGGCATAGCCAGCAGGTGATTTTTGCGTGTCCGGCAGGTGGGTCCTGCGAGTCGAGCAGGTGGTTCCTGCATGCTCGGCAGGTGGTTCAGGCGTGTCCGACAGGCGGTTCCGTTGTGTCCAGTAGGTGTTTCCGGCGTGTCCGGCACATGGTAGTGGCACGTCTGAGAGGTGGTTCCGGCATGCCCCGCAGGTGATTCCGGAGTGTCCGGCAAGTGGTTCTGGCATAGCCGGCTGGTGATTTTGGCGTGGCCCGCAGGTGGCTCCAGCGAGTCGAGCAGGTTGTTCCGGCGTGCTCAGCAGGTGTTTCAGATGGGTCCGTCAGGTGGTTCCGGTCTGTCCAATAGGTGGTTCCGGCGTGTCCGGCACGTGCTTCCGGCGAGTCTGAGAGGTGGCTCCGGCATGCCCGGTGGGTGATTCCGGAGTGTCCGGCAAGTCGTTCTGGCATAGCCGGCTGGTGATTTTGGCATGTCCAGCAGGTAAGATTTTGGCATGTCCGTCAGGTGATTTTGACGTGTCCGGCGGGTGGTTCCGGGCAGTGGATCAGGTGGTTCCAGCGTTCTCGGCAGGTGATTCAGTTTGGTTCGGCAGGTGGTTCTGGTCTGTCCTGGAGGTGGTTCCGGCCTGTCCAGCACGTGGTTCTGGCACGTCTGAGAGGTGGTTCCGGCATGCCCGGCAGGTGATCCCAGAGAGTCCTCCAAGTGGTTCTGGCCCAGCCCGCAGGTGATTTTGGCGCGTCCGGCAGGTGGCTCCGGCATGCTCAGCAGGTTGTTCAGGCAGGTCCGGCAGGTGGTTCCGACGATTCGAGCAGGTGCTTCCGGCTAGCTCGGCAGGTGCTTTGGGCGTCTCCGTCACTTGATTTTGGCACATTTGAGAGGTGGGTCCAGCATTCCCAGCAGGTGATTCCAGAAAGTCCGGCAAGCGGTTCTGGCATAGCCAGCAGGTGATTTTTGCGTGTCCGGCAGGTGGGTCCTGCGAGTCGAGCAGGTGGTTCCTGCATGCTCGGCAGGTGGTTCAGGCGTGTCCGACAGGCGGTTCCGTTGTGTCCAGTAGGTGTTTCCGGCGTGTCCGGCACATGGTAGTGGCACGTCTGAGAGGTGGTTCCGGCATGCCCCGCAGGTGATTCCGGAGTGTCCGGCAAGTGGTTCTGGCATAGCCGGCTGGTGATTTTGGCGTGGCCCGCAGGTGGCTCCAGCGAGTCGAGCAGGTTGTTCCGGCGTGCTCAGCAGGTGTTTCAGATGGGTCCGTCAGGTGGTTCCGGTCTGTCCAATAGGTGGTTCCGGCGTGTCCGGCACGTGCTTCCGGCGAGTCTGAGAGGTGGCTCCGGCATGCCCGGTGGGTGATTCCGGAGTGTCCGGCAAGTCGTTCTGGCATAGCCGGCTGGTGATTTTGGCATGTCCAGCAGGTAAGATTTTGGCATGTCCGTCAGGTGATTTTGACGTGTCCGGCGGGTGGTTCCGGGCAGTGGATCAGGTGGTTCCAGCGTTCTCGGCAGGTGATTCAGTTTGGTTCGGCAGGTGGTTCTGGTCTGTCCTGGAGGTGGTTCCGGCCTGTCCAGCACGTGGTTCTGGCACGTCTGAGAGGTGGTTCCGGCATGCCCGGCAGGTGATCCCAGAGAGTCCTCCAAGTGGTTCTGGCCCAGCCCGCAGGTGATTTTGGCGCGTCCGGCAGGTGGCTCCGGCATGCTCAGCAGGTTGTTCAGGCAGGTCCGGCAGGTGGTTCCGACGATTCGAGCAGGTGCTTCCGGCTAGCTCGGCAGGTGCTTTGGGCGTCTCCGTCACTTGATTTTGGCACATTTGAGAGGTGGGTCCAGCATTCCCAGCAGGTGATTCCAGAAAGTCCGGCAAGCGGTTCTGGCATAGCCAGCAGGTGATTTTTGCGTGTCCGGCAGGTGGGTCCTGCGAGTCGAGCAGGTGGTTCCTGCATGCTCGGCAGGTGGTTCAGGCGTGTCCGACAGGCGGTTCCGTTGTGTCCAGTAGGTGTTTCCGGCGTGTCCGGCACATGGTAGTGGCACGTCTGAGAGGTGGTTCCGGCATGCCCCGCAGGTGATTCCGGAGTGTCCGGCAAGTGGTTCTGGCATAGCCGGCTGGTGATTTTGGCGTGGCCCGCAGGTGGCTCCAGCGAGTCGAGCAGGTTGTTCCGGCGTGCTCAGCAGGTGTTTCAGATGGGTCCGTCAGGTGGTTCCGGTCTGTCCAATAGGTGGTTCCGGCGTGTCCGGCACGTGCTTCCGGCGAGTCTGAGAGGTGGCTCCGGCATGCCCGGTGGGTGATTCCGGAGTGTCCGGCAAGTCGTTCTGGCATAGCCGGCTGGTGATTTTGGCATGTCCAGCAGGTAAGATTTTGGCATGTCCGTCAGGTGATTTTGACGTGTCCGGCGGGTGGTTCCGGGCAGTGGATCAGGTGGTTCCAGCGTTCTCGGCAGGTGATTCAGTTTGGTTCGGCAGGTGGTTCTGGTCTGTCCTGGAGGTGGTTCCGGCCTGTCCAGCACGTGGTTCTGGCACGTCTGAGAGGTGGTTCCGGCATGCCCGGCAGGTGATCCCAGAGAGTCCTCCAAGTGGTTCTGGCCCAGCCCGCAGGTGATTTTGGCGCGTCCGGCAGGTGGCTCCGGCATGCTCAGCAGGTTGTTCAGGCAGGTCCGGCAGGTGGTTCCGACGATTCGAGCAGGTGCTTCCGGCTAGCTCGGCAGGTGCTTTGGGCGTCTCCGTCACTTGATTTTGGCACATTTGAGAGGTGGGTCCAGCATTCCCAGCAGGTGATTCCAGAAAGTCCGGCAAGCGGTTCTGGCATAGCCAGCAGGTGATTTTTGCGTGTCCGGCAGGTGGGTCCTGCGAGTCGAGCAGGTGGTTCCTGCATGCTCGGCAGGTGGTTCAGGCGTGTCCGACAGGCGGTTCCGTTGTGTCCAGTAGGTGTTTCCGGCGTGTCCGGCACATGGTAGTGGCACGTCTGAGAGGTGGTTCCGGCATGCCCCGCAGGTGATTCCGGAGTGTCCGGCAAGTGGTTCTGGCATAGCCGGCTGGTGATTTTGGCGTGGCCCGCAGGTGGCTCCAGCGAGTCGAGCAGGTTGTTCCGGCGTGCTCAGCAGGTGTTTCAGATGGGTCCGTCAGGTGGTTCCGGTCTGTCCAATAGGTGGTTCCGGCGTGTCCGGCACGTGCTTCCGGCGAGTCTGAGAGGTGGCTCCGGCATGCCCGGTGGGTGATTCCGGAGTGTCCGGCAAGTCGTTCTGGCATAGCCGGCTGGTGATTTTGGCATGTCCAGCAGGTAAGATTTTGGCATGTCCGTCAGGTGATTTTGACGTGTCCGGCGGGTGGTTCCGGGCAGTGGATCAGGTGGTTCCAGCGTTCTCGGCAGGTGATTCAGTT
Organism: Equus asinus; assembly: GCF_041296235.1. Taxonomy (NCBI): domain Eukaryota; kingdom Metazoa; phylum Chordata; class Mammalia; order Perissodactyla; family Equidae; genus Equus; species Equus asinus. Next base: position 5,956 of record NW_027225017.1, read on the forward strand.
TGGTTCGGCAGGTGGTTCTGGTCTGTCCTGGAGGTGGTTCCGGCCTGTCCAGCACGTGGTTCTGGCACGTCTGAGAGGTGGTTCCGGCATGCCCGGCAGGTGATCCCAGAGAGTCCTCCAAGTGGTTCTGGCCCAGCCCGCAGGTGATTTTGGCGCGTCCGGCAGGTGGCTCCGGCATGCTCAGCAGGTTGTTCAGGCAGGTCCGGCAGGTGGTTCCGACGATTCGAGCAGGTGCTTCCGGCTAGCTCGGCAGGTGCTTTGGGCGTCTCCGTCACTTGATTTTGGCACATTTGAGAGGTGGGTCCAGCATTCCCAGCAGGTGATTCCAGAAAGTCCGGCAAGCGGTTCTGGCATAGCCAGCAGGTGATTTTTGCGTGTCCGGCAGGTGGGTCCTGCGAGTCGAGCAGGTGGTTCCTGCATGCTCGGCAGGTGGTTCAGGCGTGTCCGACAGGCGGTTCCGTTGTGTCCAGTAGGTGTTTCCGGCGTGTCCGGCACATGGTAGTGGCACGTCTGAGAGGTGGTTCCGGCATGCCCCGCAGGTGATTCCGGAGTGTCCGGCAAGTGGTTCTGGCATAGCCGGCTGGTGATTTTGGCGTGGCCCGCAGGTGGCTCCAGCGAGTCGAGCAGGTTGTTCCGGCGTGCTCAGCAGGTGTTTCAGATGGGTCCGTCAGGTGGTTCCGGTCTGTCCAATAGGTGGTTCCGGCGTGTCCGGCACGTGCTTCCGGCGAGTCTGAGAGGTGGCTCCGGCATGCCCGGTGGGTGATTCCGGAGTGTCCGGCAAGTCGTTCTGGCATAGCCGGCTGGTGATTTTGGCATGTCCAGCAGGTAAGATTTTGGCATGTCCGTCAGGTGATTTTGACGTGTCCGGCGGGTGGTTCCGGGCAGTGGATCAGGTGGTTCCAGCGTTCTCGGCAGGTGATTCAGTTTGGTTCGGCAGGTGGTTCTGGTCTGTCCTGGAGGTGGTTCCGGCCTGTCCAGCACGTGGTTCTGGCACGTCTGAGAGGTGGTTCCGGCATGCCCGGCAGGTGATCCCAGAGAGTCCTCCAAGTGGTTCTGGCCCAGCCCGCAGGTGATTTTGGCGCGTCCGGCAGGTGGCTCCGGCATGCTCAGCAGGTTGTTCAGGCAGGTCCGGCAGGTGGTTCCGACGATTCGAGCAGGTGCTTCCGGCTAGCTCGGCAGGTGCTTTGGGCGTCTCCGTCACTTGATTTTGGCACATTTGAGAGGTGGGTCCAGCATTCCCAGCAGGTGATTCCAGAAAGTCCGGCAAGCGGTTCTGGCATAGCCAGCAGGTGATTTTTGCGTGTCCGGCAGGTGGGTCCTGCGAGTCGAGCAGGTGGTTCCTGCATGCTCGGCAGGTGGTTCAGGCGTGTCCGACAGGCGGTTCCGTTGTGTCCAGTAGGTGTTTCCGGCGTGTCCGGCACATGGTAGTGGCACGTCTGAGAGGTGGTTCCGGCATGCCCCGCAGGTGATTCCGGAGTGTCCGGCAAGTGGTTCTGGCATAGCCGGCTGGTGATTTTGGCGTGGCCCGCAGGTGGCTCCAGCGAGTCGAGCAGGTTGTTCCGGCGTGCTCAGCAGGTGTTTCAGATGGGTCCGTCAGGTGGTTCCGGTCTGTCCAATAGGTGGTTCCGGCGTGTCCGGCACGTGCTTCCGGCGAGTCTGAGAGGTGGCTCCGGCATGCCCGGTGGGTGATTCCGGAGTGTCCGGCAAGTCGTTCTGGCATAGCCGGCTGGTGATTTTGGCATGTCCAGCAGGTAAGATTTTGGCATGTCCGTCAGGTGATTTTGACGTGTCCGGCGGGTGGTTCCGGGCAGTGGATCAGGTGGTTCCAGCGTTCTCGGCAGGTGATTCAGTTTGGTTCGGCAGGTGGTTCTGGTCTGTCCTGGAGGTGGTTCCGGCCTGTCCAGCACGTGGTTCTGGCACGTCTGAGAGGTGGTTCCGGCATGCCCGGCAGGTGATCCCAGAGAGTCCTCCAAGTGGTTCTGGCCCAGCCCGCAGGTGATTTTGGCGCGTCCGGCAGGTGGCTCCGGCATGCTCAGCAGGTTGTTCAGGCAGGTCCGGCAGGTGGTTCCGACGATTCGAGCAGGTGCTTCCGGCTAGCTCGGCAGGTGCTTTGGGCGTCTCCGTCACTTGATTTTGGCACATTTGAGAGGTGGGTCCAGCATTCCCAGCAGGTGATTCCAGAAAGTCCGGCAAGCGGTTCTGGCATAGCCAGCAGGTGATTTTTGCGTGTCCGGCAGGTGGGTCCTGCGAGTCGAGCAGGTGGTTCCTGCATGCTCGGCAGGTGGTTCAGGCGTGTCCGACAGGCGGTTCCGTTGTGTCCAGTAGGTGTTTCCGGCGTGTCCGGCACATGGTAGTGGCACGTCTGAGAGGTGGTTCCGGCATGCCCCGCAGGTGATTCCGGAGTGTCCGGCAAGTGGTTCTGGCATAGCCGGCTGGTGATTTTGGCGTGGCCCGCAGGTGGCTCCAGCGAGTCGAGCAGGTTGTTCCGGCGTGCTCAGCAGGTGTTTCAGATGGGTCCGTCAGGTGGTTCCGGTCTGTCCAATAGGTGGTTCCGGCGTGTCCGGCACGTGCTTCCGGCGAGTCTGAGAGGTGGCTCCGGCATGCCCGGTGGGTGATTCCGGAGTGTCCGGCAAGTCGTTCTGGCATAGCCGGCTGGTGATTTTGGCATGTCCAGCAGGTAAGATTTTGGCATGTCCGTCAGGTGATTTTGACGTGTCCGGCGGGTGGTTCCGGGCAGTGGATCAGGTGGTTCCAGCGTTCTCGGCAGGTGATTCAGTTTGGTTCGGCAGGTGGTTCTGGTCTGTCCTGGAGGTGGTTCCGGCCTGTCCAGCACGTGGTTCTGGCACGTCTGAGAGGTGGTTCCGGCATGCCCGGCAGGTGATCCCAGAGAGTCCTCCAAGTGGTTCTGGCCCAGCCCGCAGGTGATTTTGGCGCGTCCGGCAGGTGGCTCCGGCATGCTCAGCAGGTTGTTCAGGCAGGTCCGGCAGGTGGTTCCGACGATTCGAGCAGGTGCTTCCGGCTAGCTCGGCAGGTGCTTTGGGCGTCTCCGTCACTTGATTTTGGCACATTTGAGAGGTGGGTCCAGCATTCCCAGCAGGTGATTCCAGAAAGTCCGGCAAGCGGTTCTGGCATAGCCAGCAGGTGATTTTTGCGTGTCCGGCAGGTGGGTCCTGCGAGTCGAGCAGGTGGTTCCTGCATGCTCGGCAGGTGGTTCAGGCGTGTCCGACAGGCGGTTCCGTTGTGTCCAGTAGGTGTTTCCGGCGTGTCCGGCACATGGTAGTGGCACGTCTGAGAGGTGGTTCCGGCATGCCCCGCAGGTGATTCCGGAGTGTCCGGCAAGTGGTTCTGGCATAGCCGGCTGGTGATTTTGGCGTGGCCCGCAGGTGGCTCCAGCGAGTCGAGCAGGTTGTTCCGGCGTGCTCAGCAGGTGTTTCAGATGGGTCCGTCAGGTGGTTCCGGTCTGTCCAATAGGTGGTTCCGGCGTGTCCGGCACGTGCTTCCGGCGAGTCTGAGAGGTGGCTCCGGCATGCCCGGTGGGTGATTCCGGAGTGTCCGGCAAGTCGTTCTGGCATAGCCGGCTGGTGATTTTGGCATGTCCAGCAGGTAAGATTTTGGCATGTCCGTCAGGTGATTTTGACGTGTCCGGCGGGTGGTTCCGGGCAGTGGATCAGGTGGTTCCAGCGTTCTCGGCAGGTGATTCAGTTTGGTTCGGCAGGTGGTTCTGGTCTGTCCTGGAGGTGGTTCCGGCCTGTCCAGCACGTGGTTCTGGCACGTCTGAGAGGTGGTTCCGGCATGCCCGGCAGGTGATCCCAGAGAGTCCTCCAAGTGGTTCTGGCCCAGCCCGCAGGTGATTTTGGCGCGTCCGGCAGGTGGCTCCGGCATGCTCAGCAGGTTGTTCAGGCAGGTCCGGCAGGTGGTTCCGACGATTCGAGCAGGTGCTTCCGGCTAGCTCGGCAGGTGCTTTGGGCGTCTCCGTCACTTGATTTTGGCACATTTGAGAGGTGGGTCCAGCATTCCCAGCAGGTGATTCCAGAAAGTCCGGCAAGCGGTTCTGGCATAGCCAGCAGGTGATTTTTGCGTGTCCGGCAGGTGGGTCCTGCGAGTCGAGCAGGTGGTTCCTGCATGCTCGGCAGGTGGTTCAGGCGTGTCCGACAGGCGGTTCCGTTGTGTCCAGTAGGTGTTTCCGGCGTGTCCGGCACATGGTAGTGGCACGTCTGAGAGGTGGTTCCGGCATGCCCCGCAGGTGATTCCGGAGTGTCCGGCAAGTGGTTCTGGCATAGCCGGCTGGTGATTTTGGCGTGGCCCGCAGGTGGCTCCAGCGAGTCGAGCAGGTTGTTCCGGCGTGCTCAGCAGGTGTTTCAGATGGGTCCGTCAGGTGGTTCCGGTCTGTCCAATAGGTGGTTCCGGCGTGTCCGGCACGTGCTTCCGGCGAGTCTGAGAGGTGGCTCCGGCATGCCCGGTGGGTGATTCCGGAGTGTCCGGCAAGTCGTTCTGGCATAGCCGGCTGGTGATTTTGGCATGTCCAGCAGGTAAGATTTTGGCATGTCCGTCAGGTGATTTTGACGTGTCCGGCGGGTGGTTCCGGGCAGTGGATCAGGTGGTTCCAGCGTTCTCGGCAGGTGATTCAGTTTGGTTCGGCAGGTGGTTCTGGTCTGTCCTGGAGGTGGTTCCGGCCTGTCCAGCACGTGGTTCTGGCACGTCTGAGAGGTGGTTCCGGCATGCCCGGCAGGTGATCCCAGAGAGTCCTCCAAGTGGTTCTGGCCCAGCCCGCAGGTGATTTTGGCGCGTCCGGCAGGTGGCTCCGGCATGCTCAGCAGGTTGTTCAGGCAGGTCCGGCAGGTGGTTCCGACGATTCGAGCAGGTGCTTCCGGCTAGCTCGGCAGGTGCTTTGGGCGTCTCCGTCACTTGATTTTGGCACATTTGAGAGGTGGGTCCAGCATTCCCAGCAGGTGATTCCAGAAAGTCCGGCAAGCGGTTCTGGCATAGCCAGCAGGTGATTTTTGCGTGTCCGGCAGGTGGGTCCTGCGAGTCGAGCAGGTGGTTCCTGCATGCTCGGCAGGTGGTTCAGGCGTGTCCGACAGGCGGTTCCGTTGTGTCCAGTAGGTGTTTCCGGCGTGTCCGGCACATGGTAGTGGCACGTCTGAGAGGTGGTTCCGGCATGCCCCGCAGGTGATTCCGGAGTGTCCGGCAAGTGGTTCTGGCATAGCCGGCTGGTGATTTTGGCGTGGCCCGCAGGTGGCTCCAGCGAGTCGAGCAGGTTGTTCCGGCGTGCTCAGCAGGTGTTTCAGATGGGTCCGTCAGGTGGTTCCGGTCTGTCCAATAGGTGGTTCCGGCGTGTCCGGCACGTGCTTCCGGCGAGTCTGAGAGGTGGCTCCGGCATGCCCGGTGGGTGATTCCGGAGTGTCCGGCAAGTCGTTCTGGCATAGCCGGCTGGTGATTTTGGCATGTCCAGCAGGTAAGATTTTGGCATGTCCGTCAGGTGATTTTGACGTGTCCGGCGGGTGGTTCCGGGCAGTGGATCAGGTGGTTCCAGCGTTCTCGGCAGGTGATTCAGTTTGGTTCGGCAGGTGGTTCTGGTCTGTCCTGGAGGTGGTTCCGGCCTGTCCAGCACGTGGTTCTGGCACGTCTGAGAGGTGGTTCCGGCATGCCCGGCAGGTGATCCCAGAGAGTCCTCCAAGTGGTTCTGGCCCAGCCCGCAGGTGATTTTGGCGCGTCCGGCAGGTGGCTCCGGCATGCTCAGCAGGTTGTTCAGGCAGGTCCGGCAGGTGGTTCCGACGATTCGAGCAGGTGCTTCCGGCTAGCTCGGCAGGTGCTTTGGGCGTCTCCGTCACTTGATTTTGGCACATTTGAGAGGTGGGTCCAGCATTCCCAGCAGGTGATTCCAGAAAGTCCGGCAAGCGGTTCTGGCATAGCCAGCAGGTGATTTTTGCGTGTCCGGCAGGTGGGTCCTGCGAGTCGAGCAGGTGGTTCCTGCATGCTCGGCAGGTGGTTCAGGCGTGTCCGACAGGCGGTTCCGTTGTGTCCAGTAGGTGTTTCCGGCGTGTCCGGCACATGGTAGTGGCACGTCTGAGAGGTGGTTCCGGCATGCCCCGCAGGTGATTCCGGAGTGTCCGGCAAGTGGTTCTGGCATAGCCGGCTGGTGATTTTGGCGTGGCCCGCAGGTGGCTCCAGCGAGTCGAGCAGGTTGTTCCGGCGTGCTCAGCAGGTGTTTCAGATGGGTCCGTCAGGTGGTTCCGGTCTGTCCAATAGGTGGTTCCGGCGTGTCCGGCACGTGCTTCCGGCGAGTCTGAGAGGTGGCTCCGGCATGCCCGGTGGGTGATTCCGGAGTGTCCGGCAAGTCGTTCTGGCATAGCCGGCTGGTGATTTTGGCATGTCCAGCAGGTAAGATTTTGGCATGTCCGTCAGGTGATTTTGACGTGTCCGGCGGGTGGTTCCGGGCAGTGGATCAGGTGGTTCCAGCGTTCTCGGCAGGTGATTCAGTTTGGTTCGGCAGGTGGTTCTGGTCTGTCCTGGAGGTGGTTCCGGCCTGTCCAGCACGTGGTTCTGGCACGTCTGAGAGGTGGTTCCGGCATGCCCGGCAGGTGATCCCAGAGAGTCCTCCAAGTGGTTCTGGCCCAGCCCGCAGGTGATTTTGGCGCGTCCGGCAGGTGGCTCCGGCATGCTCAGCAGGTTGTTCAGGCAGGTCCGGCAGGTGGTTCCGACGATTCGAGCAGGTGCTTCCGGCTAGCTCGGCAGGTGCTTTGGGCGTCTCCGTCACTTGATTTTGGCACATTTGAGAGGTGGGTCCAGCATTCCCAGCAGGTGATTCCAGAAAGTCCGGCAAGCGGTTCTGGCATAGCCAGCAGGTGATTTTTGCGTGTCCGGCAGGTGGGTCCTGCGAGTCGAGCAGGTGGTTCCTGCATGCTCGGCAGGTGGTTCAGGCGTGTCCGACAGGCGGTTCCGTTGTGTCCAGTAGGTGTTTCCGGCGTGTCCGGCACATGGTAGTGGCACGTCTGAGAGGTGGTTCCGGCATGCCCCGCAGGTGATTCCGGAGTGTCCGGCAAGTGGTTCTGGCATAGCCGGCTGGTGATTTTGGCGTGGCCCGCAGGTGGCTCCAGCGAGTCGAGCAGGTTGTTCCGGCGTGCTCAGCAGGTGTTTCAGATGGGTCCGTCAGGTGGTTCCGGTCTGTCCAATAGGTGGTTCCGGCGTGTCCGGCACGTGCTTCCGGCGAGTCTGAGAGGTGGCTCCGGCATGCCCGGTGGGTGATTCCGGAGTGTCCGGCAAGTCGTTCTGGCATAGCCGGCTGGTGATTTTGGCATGTCCAGCAGGTAAGATTTTGGCATGTCCGTCAGGTGATTTTGACGTGTCCGGCGGGTGGTTCCGGGCAGTGGATCAGGTGGTTCCAGCGTTCTCGGCAGGTGATTCAGTTTGGTTCGGCAGGTGGTTCTGGTCTGTCCTGGAGGTGGTTCCGGCCTGTCCAGCACGTGGTTCTGGCACGTCTGAGAGGTGGTTCCGGCATGCCCGGCAGGTGATCCCAGAGAGTCCTCCAAGTGGTTCTGGCCCAGCCCGCAGGTGATTTTGGCGCGTCCGGCAGGTGGCTCCGGCATGCTCAGCAGGTTGTTCAGGCAGGTCCGGCAGGTGGTTCCGACGATTCGAGCAGGTGCTTCCGGCTAGCTCGGCAGGTGCTTTGGGCGTCTCCGTCACTTGATTTTGGCACATTTGAGAGGTGGGTCCAGCATTCCCAGCAGGTGATTCCAGAAAGTCCGGCAAGCGGTTCTGGCATAGCCAGCAGGTGATTTTTGCGTGTCCGGCAGGTGGGTCCTGCGAGTCGAGCAGGTGGTTCCTGCATGCTCGGCAGGTGGTTCAGGCGTGTCCGACAGGCGGTTCCGTTGTGTCCAGTAGGTGTTTCCGGCGTGTCCGGCACATGGTAGTGGCACGTCTGAGAGGTGGTTCCGGCATGCCCCGCAGGTGATTCCGGAGTGTCCGGCAAGTGGTTCTGGCATAGCCGGCTGGTGATTTTGGCGTGGCCCGCAGGTGGCTCCAGCGAGTCGAGCAGGTTGTTCCGGCGTGCTCAGCAGGTGTTTCAGATGGGTCCGTCAGGTGGTTCCGGTCTGTCCAATAGGTGGTTCCGGCGTGTCCGGCACGTGCTTCCGGCGAGTCTGAGAGGTGGCTCCGGCATGCCCGGTGGGTGATTCCGGAGTGTCCGGCAAGTCGTTCTGGCATAGCCGGCTGGTGATTTTGGCATGTCCAGCAGGTAAGATTTTGGCATGTCCGTCAGGTGATTTTGACGTGTCCGGCGGGTGGTTCCGGGCAGTGGATCAGGTGGTTCCAGCGTTCTCGGCAGGTGATTCAGTTTGGTTCGGCAGGTGGTTCTGGTCTGTCCTGGAGGTGGTTCCGGCCTGTCCAGCACGTGGTTCTGGCACGTCTGAGAGGTGGTTCCGGCATGCCCGGCAGGTGATCCCAGAGAGTCCTCCAAGTGGTTCTGGCCCAGCCCGCAGGTGATTTTGGCGCGTCCGGCAGGTGGCTCCGGCATGCTCAGCAGGTTGTTCAGGCAGGTCCGGCAGGTGGTTCCGACGATTCGAGCAGGTGCTTCCGGCTAGCTCGGCAGGTGCTTTGGGCGTCTCCGTCACTTGATTTTGGCACATTTGAGAGGTGGGTCCAGCATTCCCAGCAGGTGATTCCAGAAAGTCCGGCAAGCGGTTCTGGCATAGCCAGCAGGTGATTTTTGCGTGTCCGGCAGGTGGGTCCTGCGAGTCGAGCAGGTGGTTCCTGCATGCTCGGCAGGTGGTTCAGGCGTGTCCGACAGGCGGTTCCGTTGTGTCCAGTAGGTGTTTCCGGCGTGTCCGGCACATGGTAGTGGCACGTCTGAGAGGTGGTTCCGGCATGCCCCGCAGGTGATTCCGGAGTGTCCGGCAAGTGGTTCTGGCATAGCCGGCTGGTGATTTTGGCGTGGCCAGCAGGTGGCTCCAGCGAGTCGAGCAGGTTGTTCCGGCGTGCTCAGCAGGTGTTTCAGATGGGTCCGTCAGGTGGTTCCGGTCTGTCCAATAGGTGGTTCCGGCGTGTCCGGCACGTGCTTCCGGCGAGTCTGAGAGGTGGCTCCGGCATGCCCGGTGGGTGATTCCGGAGTGTCCGGCAAGTCGTTCTGGCATAGCCGGCTGGTGATTTTGGCATGTCCAGCAGGTAAGATTTTGGCATGTCCGTCAGGTGATTTTGACGTGTCCGGCGGGTGGTTCCGGGCAGTGGATCAGGTGGTTCCAGCGTTCTCGGCAGGTGATTCAGTTTGGTTCGGCAGGTGGTTCTGGTCTGTCCTGGAGGTGGTTCCGGCCTGTCCAGCACGTGGTTCTGGCACGTCTGAGAGGTGGTTCCGGCATGCCCGGCAGGTGATCCCAGAGAGTCCTCCAAGTGGTTCTGGCCCAGCCCGCAGGTGATTTTGGCGCGTCCGGCAGGTGGCTCCGGCATGCTCAGCAGGTTGTTCAGGCAGGTCCGGCAGGTGGTTCCGACGATTCGAGCAGGTGCTTCCGGCTAGCTCGGCAGGTGCTTTGGGCGTCTCCGTCACTTGATTTTGGCACATTTGAGAGGTGGGTCCAGCATTCCCAGCAGGTGATTCCAGAAAGTCCGGCAAGCGGTTCTGGCATAGCCAGCAGGTGATTTTTGCGTGTCCGGCAGGTGGGTCCTGCGAGTCGAGCAGGTGGTTCCTGCATGCTCGGCAGGTGGTTCAGGCGTGTCCGACAGGCGGTTCCGTTGTGTCCAGTAGGTGTTTCCGGCGTGTCCGGCACATGGTAGTGGCACGTCTGAGAGGTGGTTCCGGCATGCCCCGCAGGTGATTCCGGAGTGTCCGGCAAGTGGTTCTGGCATAGCCGGCTGGTGATTTTGGCGTGGCCAGCAGGTGGCTCCAGCGAGTCGAGCAGGTTGTTCCGGCGTGCTCAGCAGGTGTTTCAGATGGGTCCGTCAGGTGGTTCCGGTCTGTCCAATAGGTGGTTCCGGCGTGTCCGGCACGTGCTTCCGGCGAGTCTGAGAGGTGGCTCCGGCATGCCCGGTGGGTGATTCCGGAGTGTCCGGCAAGTCGTTCTGGCATAGCCGGCTGGTGATTTTGGCATGTCCAGCAGGTAAGATTTTGGCATGTCCGTCAGGTGATTTTGACGTGTCCGGCGGGTGGTTCCGGGCAGTGGATCAGGTGGTTCCAGCGTTCTCGGCAGGTGATTCAGTTTGGTTCGGCAGGTGGTTCTGGTCTGTCCTGGAGGTGGTTCCGGCCTGTCCAGCACGTGGTTCTGGCACGTCTGAGAGGTGGTTCCGGCATGCCCGGCAGGTGATCCCAGAGAGTCCTCCAAGTGGTTCTGGCCCAGCCCGCAGGTGATTTTGGCGCGTCCGGCAGGTGGCTCCGGCATGCTCAGCAGGTTGTTCAGGCAGGTCCGGCAGGTGGTTCCGACGATTCGAGCAGGTGCTTCCGGCTAGCTCGGCAGGTGCTTTGGGCGTCTCCGTCACTTGATTTTGGCACATTTGAGAGGTGGGTCCAGCATTCCCAGCAGGTGATTCCAGAAAGTCCGGCAAGCGGTTCTGGCATAGCCAGCAGGTGATTTTTGCGTGTCCGGCAGGTGGGTCCTGCGAGTCGAGCAGGTGGTTCCTGCATGCTCGGCAGGTGGTTCAGGCGTGTCCGACAGGCGGTTCCGTTGTGTCCAGTAGGTGTTTCCGGCGTGTCCGGCACATGGTAGTGGCACGTCTGAGAGGTGGTTCCGGCATGCCCCGCAGGTGATTCCGGAGTGTCCGGCAAGTGGTTCTGGCATAGCCGGCTGGTGATTTTGGCGTGGCCAGCAGGTGGCTCCAGCGAGTCGAGCAGGTTGTTCCGGCGTGCTCAGCAGGTGTTTCAGATGGGTCCGTCAGGTGGTTCCGGTCTGTCCAATAGGTGGTTCCGGCGTGTCCGGCACGTGCTTCCGGCGAGTCTGAGAGGTGGCTCCGGCATGCCCGGTGGGTGATTCCGGAGTGTCCGGCAAGTCGTTCTGGCATAGCCGGCTGGTGATTTTGGCATGTCCAGCAGGTAAGATTTTGGCATGTCCGTCAGGTGATTTTGACGTGTCCGGCGGGTGGTTCCGGGCAGTGGATCAGGTGGTTCCAGCGTTCTCGGCAGGTGATTCAGTTTGGTTCGGCAGGTGGTTCTGGTCTGTCCTGGAGGTGGTTCCGGCCTGTCCAGCACGTGGTTCTGGCACGTCTGAGAGGTGGTTCCGGCATGCCCGGCAGGTGATCCCAGAGAGTCCTCCAAGTGGTTCTGGCCCAGCCCGCAGGTGATTTTGGCGCGTCCGGCAGGTGGCTCCGGCATGCTCAGCAGGTTGTTCAGGCAGGTCCGGCAGGTGGTTCCGACGATTCGAGCAGGTGCTTCCGGCTAGCTCGGCAGGTGCTTTGGGCGTCTCCGTCACTTGATTTTGGCACATTTGAGAGGTGGGTCCAGCATTCCCAGCAGGTGATTCCAGAAAGTCCGGCAAGCGGTTCTGGCATAGCCAGCAGGTGATTTTTGCGTGTCCGGCAGGTGGGTCCTGCGAGTCGAGCAGGTGGTTCCTGCATGCTCGGCAGGTGGTTCAGGCGTGTCCGACAGGCGGTTCCGTTGTGTCCAGTAGGTGTTTCCGGCGTGTCCGGCACATGGTAGTGGCACGTCTGAGAGGTGGTTCCGGCATGCCCCGCAGGTGATTCCGGAGTGTCCGGCAAGTGGTTCTGGCATAGCCGGCTGGTGATTTTGGCGTGGCCAGCAGGTGGCTCCAGCGAGTCGAGCAGGTTGTTCCGGCGTGCTCAGCAGGTGTTTCAGATGGGTCCGTCAGGTGGTTCCGGTCTGTCCAATAGGTGGTTCCGGCGTGTCCGGCACGTGCTTCCGGCGAGTCTGAGAGGTGGCTCCGGCATGCCCGGTGGGTGATTCCGGAGTGTCCGGCAAGTCGTTCTGGCATAGCCGGCTGGTGATTTTGGCATGTCCAGCAGGTAAGATTTTGGCATGTCCGTCAGGTGATTTTGACGTGTCCGGCGGGTGGTTCCGGGCAGTGGATCAGGTGGTTCCAGCGTTCTCGGCAGGTGATTCAGTTTGGTTCGGCAGGTGGTTCTGGTCTGTCCTGGAGGTGGTTCCGGCCTGTCCAGCACGTGGTTCTGGCACGTCTGAGAGGTGGTTCCGGCATGCCCGGCAGGTGATCCCAGAGAGTCCTCCAAGTGGTTCTGGCCCAGCCCGCAGGTGATTTTGGCGCGTCCGGCAGGTGGCTCCGGCATGCTCAGCAGGTTGTTCAGGCAGGTCCGGCAGGTGGTTCCGACGATTCGAGCAGGTGCTTCCGGCTAGCTCGGCAGGTGCTTTGGGCGTCTCCGTCACTTGATTTTGGCACATTTGAGAGGTGGGTCCAGCATTCCCAGCAGGTGATTCCAGAAAGTCCGGCAAGCGGTTCTGGCATAGCCAGCAGGTGATTTTTGCGTGTCCGGCAGGTGGGTCCTGCGAGTCGAGCAGGTGGTTCCTGCATGCTCGGCAGGTGGTTCAGGCGTGTCCGACAGGCGGTTCCGTTGTGTCCAGTAGGTGTTTCCGGCGTGTCCGGCACATGGTAGTGGCACGTCTGAGAGGTGGTTCCGGCATGCCCCGCAGGTGATTCCGGAGTGTCCGGCAAGTGGTTCTGGCATAGCCGGCTGGTGATTTTGGCGTGGCCAGCAGGTGGCTCCAGCGAGTCGAGCAGGTTGTTCCGGCGTGCTCAGCAGGTGTTTCAGATGGGTCCGTCAGGTGGTTCCGGTCTGTCCAATAGGTGGTTCCGGCGTGTCCGGCACGTGCTTCCGGCGAGTCTGAGAGGTGGCTCCGGCATGCCCGGTGGGTGATTCCGGAGTGTCCGGCAAGTCGTTCTGGCATAGCCGGCTGGTGATTTTGGCATGTCCAGCAGGTAAGATTTTGGCATGTCCGTCAGGTGATTTTGACGTGTCCGGCGGGTGGTTCCGGGCAGTGGATCAGGTGGTTCCAGCGTTCTCGGCAGGTGATTCAGTTTGGTTCGGCAGGTGGTTCTGGTCTGTCCTGGAGGTGGTTCCGGCCTGTCCAGCACGTGGTTCTGGCACGTCTGAGAGGTGGTTCCGGCATGCCCGGCAGGTGATCCCAGAGAGTCCTCCAAGTGGTTCTGGCCCAGCCCGCAGGTGATTTTGGCGCGTCCGGCAGGTGGCTCCGGCATGCTCAGCAGGTTGTTCAGGCAGGTCCGGCAGGTGGTTCCGACGATTCGAGCAGGTGCTTCCGGCTAGCTCGGCAGGTGCTTTGGGCGTCTCCGTCACTTGATTTTGGCACATTTGAGAGGTGGGTCCAGCATTCCCAGCAGGTGATTCCAGAAAGTCCGGCAAGCGGTTCTGGCATAGCCAGCAGGTGATTTTTGCGTGTCCGGCAGGTGGGTCCTGCGAGTCGAGCAGGTGGTTCCTGCATGCTCGGCAGGTGGTTCAGGCGTGTCCGACAGGCGGTTCCGTTGTGTCCAGTAGGTGTTTCCGGCGTGTCCGGCACATGGTAGTGGCACGTCTGAGAGGTGGTTCCGGCATGCCCCGCAGGTGATTCCGGAGTGTCCGGCAAGTGGTTCTGGCATAGCCGGCTGGTGATTTTGGCGTGGCCCGCAGGTGGCTCCAGCGAGTCGAGCAGGTTGTTCCGGCGTGCTCAGCAGGTGTTTCAGATGGGTCCGTCAGGTGGTTCCGGTCTGTCCAATAGGTGGTTCCGGCGTGTCCGGCACGTGCTTCCGGCGAGTCTGAGAGGTGGCTCCGGCATGCCCGGTGGGTGATTCCGGAGTGTCCGGCAAGTCGTTCTGGCATAGCCGGCTGGTGATTTTGGCATGTCCAGCAGGTAAGATTTTGGCATGTCCGTCAGGTGATTTTGACGTGTCCGGCGGGTGGTTCCGGGCAGTGGATCAGGTGGTTCCAGCGTTCTCGGCAGGTGATTCAGTTTGGTTCGGCAGGTGGTTCTGGTCTGTCCTGGAGGTGGTTCCGGCCTGTCCAGCACGTGGTTCTGGCACGTCTGAGAGGTGGTTCCGGCATGCCCGGCAGGTGATCCCAGAGAGTCCTCCAAGTGGTTCTGGCCCAGCCCGCAGGTGATTTTGGCGCGTCCGGCAGGTGGCTCCGGCATGCTCAGCAGGTTGTTCAGGCAGGTCCGGCAGGTGGTTCCGACGATTCGAGCAGGTGCTTCCGGCTAGCTCGGCAGGTGCTTTGGGCGTCTCCGTCACTTGATTTTGGCACATTTGAGAGGTGGGTCCAGCATTCCCAGCAGGTGATTCCAGAAAGTCCGGCAAGCGGTTCTGGCATAGCCAGCAGGTGATTTTTGCGTGTCCGGCAGGTGGGTCCTGCGAGTCGAGCAGGTGGTTCCTGCATGCTCGGCAGGTGGTTCAGGCGTGTCCGACAGGCGGTTCCGTTGTGTCCAGTAGGTGTTTCCGGCGTGTCCGGCACATGGTAGTGGCACGTCTGAGAGGTGGTTCCGGCATGCCCCGCAGGTGATTCCGGAGTGTCCGGCAAGTGGTTCTGGCATAGCCGGCTGGTGATTTTGGCGTGGCCAGCAGGTGGCTCCAGCGAGTCGAGCAGGTTGTTCCGGCGTGCTCAGCAGGTGTTTCAGATGGGTCCGTCAGGTGGTTCCGGTCTGTCCAATAGGTGGTTCCGGCGTGTCCGGCACGTGCTTCCGGCGAGTCTGAGAGGTGGCTCCGGCATGCCCGGTGGGTGATTCCGGAGTGTCCGGCAAGTCGTTCTGGCATAGCCGGCTGGTGATTTTGGCATGTCCAGCAGGTAAGATTTTGGCATGTCCGTCAGGTGATTTTGACGTGTCCGGCGGGTGGTTCCGGGCAGTGGATCAGGTGGTTCCAGCGTTCTCGGCAGGTGATTCAGTTTGGTTCGGCAGGTGGTTCTGGTCTGTCCTGGAGGTGGTTCCGGCCTGTCCAGCACGTGGTTCTGGCACGTCTGAGAGGTGGTTCCGGCATGCCCGGCAGGTGATCCCAGAGAGTCCTCCAAGTGGTTCTGGCCCAGCCCGCAGGTGATTTTGGCGCGTCCGGCAGGTGGCTCCGGCATGCTCAGCAGGTTGTTCAGGCAGGTCCGGCAGGTGGTTCCGACGATTCGAGCAGGTGCTTCCGGCTAGCTCGGCAGGTGCTTTGGGCGTCTCCGTCACTTGATTTTGGCACATTTGAGAGGTGGGTCCAGCATTCCCAGCAGGTGATTCCAGAAAGT
The DNA here is from genome assembly GCF_041296235.1 of Equus asinus. Taxonomy (NCBI): domain Eukaryota; kingdom Metazoa; phylum Chordata; class Mammalia; order Perissodactyla; family Equidae; genus Equus; species Equus asinus. Next base: position 21,106 of record NW_027225017.1, read on the forward strand.
CCGGCAAGCGGTTCTGGCATAGCCAGCAGGTGATTTTTGCGTGTCCGGCAGGTGGGTCCTGCGAGTCGAGCAGGTGGTTCCTGCATGCTCGGCAGGTGGTTCAGGCGTGTCCGACAGGCGGTTCCGTTGTGTCCAGTAGGTGTTTCCGGCGTGTCCGGCACATGGTAGTGGCACGTCTGAGAGGTGGTTCCGGCATGCCCCGCAGGTGATTCCGGAGTGTCCGGCAAGTGGTTCTGGCATAGCCGGCTGGTGATTTTGGCGTGGCCCGCAGGTGGCTCCAGCGAGTCGAGCAGGTTGTTCCGGCGTGCTCAGCAGGTGTTTCAGATGGGTCCGTCAGGTGGTTCCGGTCTGTCCAATAGGTGGTTCCGGCGTGTCCGGCACGTGCTTCCGGCGAGTCTGAGAGGTGGCTCCGGCATGCCCGGTGGGTGATTCCGGAGTGTCCGGCAAGTCGTTCTGGCATAGCCGGCTGGTGATTTTGGCATGTCCAGCAGGTAAGATTTTGGCATGTCCGTCAGGTGATTTTGACGTGTCCGGCGGGTGGTTCCGGGCAGTGGATCAGGTGGTTCCAGCGTTCTCGGCAGGTGATTCAGTTTGGTTCGGCAGGTGGTTCTGGTCTGTCCTGGAGGTGGTTCCGGCCTGTCCAGCACGTGGTTCTGGCACGTCTGAGAGGTGGTTCCGGCATGCCCGGCAGGTGATCCCAGAGAGTCCTCCAAGTGGTTCTGGCCCAGCCCGCAGGTGATTTTGGCGCGTCCGGCAGGTGGCTCCGGCATGCTCAGCAGGTTGTTCAGGCAGGTCCGGCAGGTGGTTCCGACGATTCGAGCAGGTGCTTCCGGCTAGCTCGGCAGGTGCTTTGGGCGTCTCCGTCACTTGATTTTGGCACATTTGAGAGGTGGGTCCAGCATTCCCAGCAGGTGATTCCAGAAAGTCCGGCAAGCGGTTCTGGCATAGCCAGCAGGTGATTTTTGCGTGTCCGGCAGGTGGGTCCTGCGAGTCGAGCAGGTGGTTCCTGCATGCTCGGCAGGTGGTTCAGGCGTGTCCGACAGGCGGTTCCGTTGTGTCCAGTAGGTGTTTCCGGCGTGTCCGGCACATGGTAGTGGCACGTCTGAGAGGTGGTTCCGGCATGCCCCGCAGGTGATTCCGGAGTGTCCGGCAAGTGGTTCTGGCATAGCCGGCTGGTGATTTTGGCGTGGCCAGCAGGTGGCTCCAGCGAGTCGAGCAGGTTGTTCCGGCGTGCTCAGCAGGTGTTTCAGATGGGTCCGTCAGGTGGTTCCGGTCTGTCCAATAGGTGGTTCCGGCGTGTCCGGCACGTGCTTCCGGCGAGTCTGAGAGGTGGCTCCGGCATGCCCGGTGGGTGATTCCGGAGTGTCCGGCAAGTCGTTCTGGCATAGCCGGCTGGTGATTTTGGCATGTCCAGCAGGTAAGATTTTGGCATGTCCGTCAGGTGATTTTGACGTGTCCGGCGGGTGGTTCCGGGCAGTGGATCAGGTGGTTCCAGCGTTCTCGGCAGGTGATTCAGTTTGGTTCGGCAGGTGGTTCTGGTCTGTCCTGGAGGTGGTTCCGGCCTGTCCAGCACGTGGTTCTGGCACGTCTGAGAGGTGGTTCCGGCATGCCCGGCAGGTGATCCCAGAGAGTCCTCCAAGTGGTTCTGGCCCAGCCCGCAGGTGATTTTGGCGCGTCCGGCAGGTGGCTCCGGCATGCTCAGCAGGTTGTTCAGGCAGGTCCGGCAGGTGGTTCCGACGATTCGAGCAGGTGCTTCCGGCTAGCTCGGCAGGTGCTTTGGGCGTCTCCGTCACTTGATTTTGGCACATTTGAGAGGTGGGTCCAGCATTCCCAGCAGGTGATTCCAGAAAGTCCGGCAAGCGGTTCTGGCATAGCCAGCAGGTGATTTTTGCGTGTCCGGCAGGTGGGTCCTGCGAGTCGAGCAGGTGGTTCCTGCATGCTCGGCAGGTGGTTCAGGCGTGTCCGACAGGCGGTTCCGTTGTGTCCAGTAGGTGTTTCCGGCGTGTCCGGCACATGGTAGTGGCACGTCTGAGAGGTGGTTCCGGCATGCCCCGCAGGTGATTCCGGAGTGTCCGGCAAGTGGTTCTGGCATAGCCGGCTGGTGATTTTGGCGTGGCCAGCAGGTGGCTCCAGCGAGTCGAGCAGGTTGTTCCGGCGTGCTCAGCAGGTGTTTCAGATGGGTCCGTCAGGTGGTTCCGGTCTGTCCAATAGGTGGTTCCGGCGTGTCCGGCACGTGCTTCCGGCGAGTCTGAGAGGTGGCTCCGGCATGCCCGGTGGGTGATTCCGGAGTGTCCGGCAAGTCGTTCTGGCATAGCCGGCTGGTGATTTTGGCATGTCCAGCAGGTAAGATTTTGGCATGTCCGTCAGGTGATTTTGACGTGTCCGGCGGGTGGTTCCGGGCAGTGGATCAGGTGGTTCCAGCGTTCTCGGCAGGTGATTCAGTTTGGTTCGGCAGGTGGTTCTGGTCTGTCCTGGAGGTGGTTCCGGCCTGTCCAGCACGTGGTTCTGGCACGTCTGAGAGGTGGTTCCGGCATGCCCGGCAGGTGATCCCAGAGAGTCCTCCAAGTGGTTCTGGCCCAGCCCGCAGGTGATTTTGGCGCGTCCGGCAGGTGGCTCCGGCATGCTCAGCAGGTTGTTCAGGCAGGTCCGGCAGGTGGTTCCGACGATTCGAGCAGGTGCTTCCGGCTAGCTCGGCAGGTGCTTTGGGCGTCTCCGTCACTTGATTTTGGCACATTTGAGAGGTGGGTCCAGCATTCCCAGCAGGTGATTCCAGAAAGTCCGGCAAGCGGTTCTGGCATAGCCAGCAGGTGATTTTTGCGTGTCCGGCAGGTGGGTCCTGCGAGTCGAGCAGGTGGTTCCTGCATGCTCGGCAGGTGGTTCAGGCGTGTCCGACAGGCGGTTCCGTTGTGTCCAGTAGGTGTTTCCGGCGTGTCCGGCACATGGTAGTGGCACGTCTGAGAGGTGGTTCCGGCATGCCCCGCAGGTGATTCCGGAGTGTCCGGCAAGTGGTTCTGGCATAGCCGGCTGGTGATTTTGGCGTGGCCAGCAGGTGGCTCCAGCGAGTCGAGCAGGTTGTTCCGGCGTGCTCAGCAGGTGTTTCAGATGGGTCCGTCAGGTGGTTCCGGTCTGTCCAATAGGTGGTTCCGGCGTGTCCGGCACGTGCTTCCGGCGAGTCTGAGAGGTGGCTCCGGCATGCCCGGTGGGTGATTCCGGAGTGTCCGGCAAGTCGTTCTGGCATAGCCGGCTGGTGATTTTGGCATGTCCAGCAGGTAAGATTTTGGCATGTCCGTCAGGTGATTTTGACGTGTCCGGCGGGTGGTTCCGGGCAGTGGATCAGGTGGTTCCAGCGTTCTCGGCAGGTGATTCAGTTTGGTTCGGCAGGTGGTTCTGGTCTGTCCTGGACGTGGTTCCGGCCTGTCCAGCACGTGGTTCTGGCACGTCTGAGAGGTGGTTCCGGCATGCCCGGCAGGTGATCCCAGAGAGTCCTCCAAGTGGTTCTGGCCCAGCCCGCAGGTGATTTTGGCGCGTCCGGCAGGTGGCTCCGGCATGCTCAGCAGGTTGTTCAGGCAGGTCCGGCAGGTGGTTCCGACGATTCGAGCAGGTGCTTCCGGCTAGCTCGGCAGGTGCTTTGGGCGTCTCCGTCACTTGATTTTGGCACATTTGAGAGGTGGGTCCAGCATTCCCAGCAGGTGATTCCAGAAAGTCCGGCAAGCGGTTCTGGCATAGCCAGCAGGTGATTTTTGCGTGTCCGGCAGGTGGGTCCTGCGAGTCGAGCAGGTGGTTCCTGCATGCTCGGCAGGTGGTTCAGGCGTGTCCGACAGGCGGTTCCGTTGTGTCCAGTAGGTGTTTCCGGCGTGTCCGGCACATGGTAGTGGCACGTCTGAGAGGTGGTTCCGGCATGCCCCGCAGGTGATTCCGGAGTGTCCGGCAAGTGGTTCTGGCATAGCCGGCTGGTGATTTTGGCGTGGCCAGCAGGTGGCTCCAGCGAGTCGAGCAGGTTGTTCCGGCGTGCTCAGCAGGTGTTTCAGATGGGTCCGTCAGGTGGTTCCGGTCTGTCCAATAGGTGGTTCCGGCGTGTCCGGCACGTGCTTCCGGCGAGTCTGAGAGGTGGCTCCGGCATGCCCGGTGGGTGATTCCGGAGTGTCCGGCAAGTCGTTCTGGCATAGCCGGCTGGTGATTTTGGCATGTCCGTCAGGTGATTTTGACGTGTCCGGCGGGTGGTTCCGGGCAGTGGATCAGGTGGTTCCAGCGTTCTCGGCAGGTGATTCAGTTTGGTTCGGCAGGTGGTTCTGGTCTGTCCTGGAGGTGGTTCCGGCCTGTCCAGCACGTGGTTCTGGCACGTCTGAGAGGTGGTTCCGGCATGCCCGGCAGGTGATCCCAGAGAGTCCTCCAAGTGGTTCTGGCCCAGCCCGCAGGTGATTTTGGCGCGTCCGGCAGGTGGCTCCGGCATGCTCAGCAGGTTGTTCAGGCAGGTCCGGCAGGTGGTTCCGACGATTCGAGCAGGTGCTTCCGGCTAGCTCGGCAGGTGCTTTGGGCGTCTCCGTCACTTGATTTTGGCACATTTGAGAGGTGGGTCCAGCATTCCCAGCAGGTGATTCCAGAAAGTCCGGCAAGCGGTTCTGGCATAGCCAGCAGGTGATTTTTGCGTGTCCGGCAGGTGGGTCCTGCGAGTCGAGCAGGTGGTTCCTGCATGCTCGGCAGGTGGTTCAGGCGTGTCCGACAGGCGGTTCCGTTGTGTCCAGTAGGTGTTTCCGGCGTGTCCGGCACATGGTAGTGGCACGTCTGAGAGGTGGTTCCGGCATGCCCCGCAGGTGATTCCGGAGTGTCCGGCAAGTGGTTCTGGCATAGCCGGCTGGTGATTTTGGCGTGGCCAGCAGGTGGCTCCAGCGAGTCGAGCAGGTTGTTCCGGCGTGCTCAGCAGGTGTTTCAGATGGGTCCGTCAGGTGGTTCCGGTCTGTCCAATAGGTGGTTCCGGCGTGTCCGGCACGTGCTTCCGGCGAGTCTGAGAGGTGGCTCCGGCATGCCCGGTGGGTGATTCCGGAGTGTCCGGCAAGTCGTTCTGGCATAGCCGGCTGGTGATTTTGGCATGTCCAGCAGGTAAGATTTTGGCATGTCCGTCAGGTGATTTTGACGTGTCCGGCGGGTGGTTCCGGGCAGTGGATCAGGTGGTTCCAGCGTTCTCGGCAGGTGATTCAGTTTGGTTCGGCAGGTGGTTCTGGTCTGTCCTGGAGGTGGTTCCGGCCTGTCCAGCACGTGGTTCTGGCACGTCTGAGAGGTGGTTCCGGCATGCCCGGCAGGTGATCCCAGAGAGTCCTCCAAGTGGTTCTGGCCCAGCCCGCAGGTGATTTTGGCGCGTCCGGCAGGTGGCTCCGGCATGCTCAGCAGGTTGTTCAGGCAGGTCCGGCAGGTGGTTCCGACGATTCGAGCAGGTGCTTCCGGCTAGCTCGGCAGGTGCTTTGGGCGTCTCCGTCACTTGATTTTGGCACATTTGAGAGGTGGGTCCAGCATTCCCAGCAGGTGATTCCAGAAAGTCCGGCAAGCGGTTCTGGCATAGCCAGCAGGTGATTTTTGCGTGTCCGGCAGGTGGGTCCTGCGAGTCGAGCAGGTGGTTCCTGCATGCTCGGCAGGTGGTTCAGGCGTGTCCGACAGGCGGTTCCGTTGTGTCCAGTAGGTGTTTCCGGCGTGTCCGGCACATGGTAGTGGCACGTCTGAGAGGTGGTTCCGGCATGCCCCGCAGGTGATTCCGGAGTGTCCGGCAAGTGGTTCTGGCATAGCCGGCTGGTGATTTTGGCGTGGCCAGCAGGTGGCTCCAGCGAGTCGAGCAGGTTGTTCCGGCGTGCTCAGCAGGTGTTTCAGATGGGTCCGTCAGGTGGTTCCGGTCTGTCCAATAGGTGGTTCCGGCGTGTCCGGCACGTGCTTCCGGCGAGTCTGAGAGGTGGCTCCGGCATGCCCGGTGGGTGATTCCGGAGTGTCCGGCAAGTCGTTCTGGCATAGCCGGCTGGTGATTTTGGCATGTCCAGCAGGTAAGATTTTGGCATGTCCGTCAGGTGATTTTGACGTGTCCGGCGGGTGGTTCCGGGCAGTGGATCAGGTGGTTCCAGCGTTCTCGGCAGGTGATTCAGTTTGGTTCGGCAGGTGGTTCTGGTCTGTCCTGGAGGTGGTTCCGGCCTGTCCAGCACGTGGTTCTGGCACGTCTGAGAGGTGGTTCCGGCATGCCCGGCAGGTGATCCCAGAGAGTCCTCCAAGTGGTTCTGGCCCAGCCCGCAGGTGATTTTGGCGCGTCCGGCAGGTGGCTCCGGCATGCTCAGCAGGTTGTTCAGGCAGGTCCGGCAGGTGGTTCCGACGATTCGAGCAGGTGCTTCCGGCTAGCTCGGCAGGTGCTTTGGGCGTCTCCGTCACTTGATTTTGGCACATTTGAGAGGTGGGTCCAGCATTCCCAGCAGGTGATTCCAGAAAGTCCGGCAAGCGGTTCTGGCATAGCCAGCAGGTGATTTTTGCGTGTCCGGCAGGTGGGTCCTGCGAGTCGAGCAGGTGGTTCCTGCATGCTCGGCAGGTGGTTCAGGCGTGTCCGACAGGCGGTTCCGTTGTGTCCAGTAGGTGTTTCCGGCGTGTCCGGCACATGGTAGTGGCACGTCTGAGAGGTGGTTCCGGCATGCCCCGCAGGTGATTCCGGAGTGTCCGGCAAGTGGTTCTGGCATAGCCGGCTGGTGATTTTGGCGTGGCCAGCAGGTGGCTCCAGCGAGTCGAGCAGGTTGTTCCGGCGTGCTCAGCAGGTGTTTCAGATGGGTCCGTCAGGTGGTTCCGGTCTGTCCAATAGGTGGTTCCGGCGTGTCCGGCACGTGCTTCCGGCGAGTCTGAGAGGTGGCTCCGGCATGCCCGGTGGGTGATTCCGGAGTGTCCGGCAAGTCGTTCTGGCATAGCCGGCTGGTGATTTTGGCATGTCCAGCAGGTAAGATTTTGGCATGTCCGTCAGGTGATTTTGACGTGTCCGGCGGGTGGTTCCGGGCAGTGGATCAGGTGGTTCCAGCGTTCTCGGCAGGTGATTCAGTTTGGTTCGGCAGGTGGTTCTGGTCTGTCCTGGAGGTGGTTCCGGCCTGTCCAGCACGTGGTTCTGGCACGTCTGAGAGGTGGTTCCGGCATGCCCGGCAGGTGATCCCAGAGAGTCCTCCAAGTGGTTCTGGCCCAGCCCGCAGGTGATTTTGGCGCGTCCGGCAGGTGGCTCCGGCATGCTCAGCAGGTTGTTCAGGCAGGTCCGGCAGGTGGTTCCGACGATTCGAGCAGGTGCTTCCGGCTAGCTCGGCAGGTGCTTTGGGCGTCTCCGTCACTTGATTTTGGCACATTTGAGAGGTGGGTCCAGCATTCCCAGCAGGTGATTCCAGAAAGTCCGGCAAGCGGTTCTGGCATAGCCAGCAGGTGATTTTTGCGTGTCCGGCAGGTGGGTCCTGCGAGTCGAGCAGGTGGTTCCTGCATGCTCGGCAGGTGGTTCAGGCGTGTCCGACAGGCGGTTCCGTTGTGTCCAGTAGGTGTTTCCGGCGTGTCCGGCACATGGTAGTGGCACGTCTGAGAGGTGGTTCCGGCATGCCCCGCAGGTGATTCCGGAGTGTCCGGCAAGTGGTTCTGGCATAGCCGGCTGGTGATTTTGGCGTGGCCAGCAGGTGGCTCCAGCGAGTCGAGCAGGTTGTTCCGGCGTGCTCAGCAGGTGTTTCAGATGGGTCCGTCAGGTGGTTCCGGTCTGTCCAATAGGTGGTTCCGGCGTGTCCGGCACGTGCTTCCGGCGAGTCTGAGAGGTGGCTCCGGCATGCCCGGTGGGTGATTCCGGAGTGTCCGGCAAGTCGTTCTGGCATAGCCGGCTGGTGATTTTGGCATGTCCAGCAGGTAAGATTTTGGCATGTCCGTCAGGTGATTTTGACGTGTCCGGCGGGTGGTTCCGGGCAGTGGATCAGGTGGTTCCAGCGTTCTCGGCAGGTGATTCAGTTTGGTTCGGCAGGTGGTTCTGGTCTGTCCTGGAGGTGGTTCCGGCCTGTCCAGCACGTGGTTCTGGCACGTCTGAGAGGTGGTTCCGGCATGCCCGGCAGGTGATCCCAGAGAGTCCTCCAAGTGGTTCTGGCCCAGCCCGCAGGTGATTTTGGCGCGTCCGGCAGGTGGCTCCGGCATGCTCAGCAGGTTGTTCAGGCAGGTCCGGCAGGTGGTTCCGACGATTCGAGCAGGTGCTTCCGGCTAGCTCGGCAGGTGCTTTGGGCGTCTCCGTCACTTGATTTTGGCACATTTGAGAGGTGGGTCCAGCATTCCCAGCAGGTGATTCCAGAAAGTCCGGCAAGCGGTTCTGGCATAGCCAGCAGGTGATTTTTGCGTGTCCGGCAGGTGGGTCCTGCGAGTCGAGCAGGTGGTTCCTGCATGCTCGGCAGGTGGTTCAGGCGTGTCCGACAGGCGGTTCCGTTGTGTCCAGTAGGTGTTTCCGGCGTGTCCGGCACATGGTAGTGGCACGTCTGAGAGGTGGTTCCGGCATGCCCCGCAGGTGATTCCGGAGTGTCCGGCAAGTGGTTCTGGCATAGCCGGCTGGTGATTTTGGCGTGGCCAGCAGGTGGCTCCAGCGAGTCGAGCAGGTTGTTCCGGCGTGCTCAGCAGGTGTTTCAGATGGGTCCGTCAGGTGGTTCCGGTCTGTCCAATAGGTGGTTCCGGCGTGTCCGGCACGTGCTTCCGGCGAGTCTGAGAGGTGGCTCCGGCATGCCCGGTGGGTGATTCCGGAGTGTCCGGCAAGTCGTTCTGGCATAGCCGGCTGGTGATTTTGGCATGTCCAGCAGGTAAGATTTTGGCATGTCCGTCAGGTGATTTTGACGTGTCCGGCGGGTGGTTCCGGGCAGTGGATCAGGTGGTTCCAGCGTTCTCGGCAGGTGATTCAGTTTGGTTCGGCAGGTGGTTCTGGTCTGTCCTGGAGGTGGTTCCGGCCTGTCCAGCACGTGGTTCTGGCACGTCTGAGAGGTGGTTCCGGCATGCCCGGCAGGTGATCCCAGAGAGTCCTCCAAGTGGTTCTGGCCCAGCCCGCAGGTGATTTTGGCGCGTCCGGCAGGTGGCTCCGGCATGCTCAGCAGGTTGTTCAGGCAGGTCCGGCAGGTGGTTCCGACGATTCGAGCAGGTGCTTCCGGCTAGCTCGGCAGGTGCTTTGGGCGTCTCCGTCACTTGATTTTGGCACATTTGAGAGGTGGGTCCAGCATTCCCAGCAGGTGATTCCAGAAAGTCCGGCAAGCGGTTCTGGCATAGCCAGCAGGTGATTTTTGCGTGTCCGGCAGGTGGGTCCTGCGAGTCGAGCAGGTGGTTCCTGCATGCTCGGCAGGTGGTTCAGGCGTGTCCGACAGGCGGTTCCGTTGTGTCCAGTAGGTGTTTCCGGCGTGTCCGGCACATGGTAGTGGCACGTCTGAGAGGTGGTTCCGGCATGCCCCGCAGGTGATTCCGGAGTGTCCGGCAAGTGGTTCTGGCATAGCCGGCTGGTGATTTTGGCGTGGCCAGCAGGTGGCTCCAGCGAGTCGAGCAGGTTGTTCCGGCGTGCTCAGCAGGTGTTTCAGATGGGTCCGTCAGGTGGTTCCGGTCTGTCCAATAGGTGGTTCCGGCGTGTCCGGCACGTGCTTCCGGCGAGTCTGAGAGGTGGCTCCGGCATGCCCGGTGGGTGATTCCGGAGTGTCCGGCAAGTCGTTCTGGCATAGCCGGCTGGTGATTTTGGCATGTCCAGCAGGTAAGATTTTGGCATGTCCGTCAGGTGATTTTGACGTGTCCGGCGGGTGGTTCCGGGCAGTGGATCAGGTGGTTCCAGCGTTCTCGGCAGGTGATTCAGTTTGGTTCGGCAGGTGGTTCTGGTCTGTCCTGGACGTGGTTCCGGCCTGTCCAGCACGTGGTTCTGGCACGTCTGAGAGGTGGTTCCGGCATGCCCGGCAGGTGATCCCAGAGAGTCCTCCAAGTGGTTCTGGCCCAGCCCGCAGGTGATTTTGGCGCGTCCGGCAGGTGGCTCCGGCATGCTCAGCAGGTTGTTCAGGCAGGTCCGGCAGGTGGTTCCGACGATTCGAGCAGGTGCTTCCGGCTAGCTCGGCAGGTGCTTTGGGCGTCTCCGTCACTTGATTTTGGCACATTTGAGAGGTGGGTCCAGCATTCCCAGCAGGTGATTCCAGAAAGTCCGGCAAGCGGTTCTGGCATAGCCAGCAGGTGATTTTTGCGTGTCCGGCAGGTGGGTCCTGCGAGTCGAGCAGGTGGTTCCTGCATGCTCGGCAGGTGGTTCAGGCGTGTCCGACAGGCGGTTCCGTTGTGTCCAGTAGGTGTTTCCGGCGTGTCCGGCACATGGTAGTGGCACGTCTGAGAGGTGGTTCCGGCATGCCCCGCAGGTGATTCCGGAGTGTCCGGCAAGTGGTTCTGGCATAGCCGGCTGGTGATTTTGGCGTGGCCCGCAGGTGGCTCCAGCGAGTCGAGCAGGTTGTTCCGGCGTGCTCAGCAGGTGTTTCAGATGGGTCCGTCAGGTGGTTCCGGTCTGTCCAATAGGTGGTTCCGGCGTGTCCGGCACGTGCTTCCGGCGAGTCTGAGAGGTGGCTCCGGCATGCCCGGTGGGTGATTCCGGAGTGTCCGGCAAGTCGTTCTGGCATAGCCGGCTGGTGATTTTGGCATGTCCAGCAGGTAAGATTTTGGCATGTCCGTCAGGTGATTTTGACGTGTCCGGCGGGTGGTTCCGGGCAGTGGATCAGGTGGTTCCAGCGTTCTCGGCAGGTGATTCAGTTTGGTTCGGCAGGTGGTTCTGGTCTGTCCTGGACGTGGTTCCGGCCTGTCCAGCACGTGGTTCTGGCACGTCTGAGAGGTGGTTCCGGCATGCCCGGCAGGTGATCCCAGAGAGTCCTCCAAGTGGTTCTGGCCCAGCCCGCAGGTGATTTTGGCGCGTCCGGCAGGTGGCTCCGGCATGCTCAGCAGGTTGTTCAGGCAGGTCCGGCAGGTGGTTCCGACGATTCGAGCAGGTGCTTCCGGCTAGCTCGGCAGGTGCTTTGGGCGTCTCCGTCACTTGATTTTGGCACATTTGAGAGGTGGGTCCAGCATTCCCAGCAGGTGATTCCAGAAAGTCCGGCAAGCGGTTCTGGCATAGCCAGCAGGTGATTTTTGCGTGTCCGGCAGGTGGGTCCTGCGAGTCGAGCAGGTGGTTCCTGCATGCTCGGCAGGTGGTTCAGGCGTGTCCGACAGGCGGTTCCGTTGTGTCCAGTAGGTGTTTCCGGCGTGTCCGGCACATGGTAGTGGCACGTCTGAGAGGTGGTTCCGGCATGCCCCGCAGGTGATTCCGGAGTGTCCGGCAAGTGGTTCTGGCATAGCCGGCTGGTGATTTTGGCGTGGCCCGCAGGTGGCTCCAGCGAGTCGAGCAGGTTGTTCCGGCGTGCTCAGCAGGTGTTTCAGATGGGTCCGTCAGGTGGTTCCGGTCTGTCCAATAGGTGGTTCCGGCGTGTCCGGCACGTGCTTCCGGCGAGTCTGAGAGGTGGCTCCGGCATGCCCGGTGGGTGATTCCGGAGTGTCCGGCAAGTCGTTCTGGCATAGCCGGCTGGTGATTTTGGCATGTCCAGCAGGTAAGATTTTGGCATGTCCGTCAGGTGATTTTGACGTGTCCGGCGGGTGGTTCCGGGCAGTGGATCAGGTGGTTCCAGCGTTCTCGGCAGGTGATTCAGTTTGGTTCGGCAGGTGGTTCTGGTCTGTCCTGGAGGTGGTTCCGGCCTGTCCAGCACGTGGTTCTGGCACGTCTGAGAGGTGGTTCCGGCATGCCCGGCAGGTGATCCCAGAGAGTCCTCCAAGTGGTTCTGGCCCAGCCCGCAGGTGATTTTGGCGCGTCCGGCAGGTGGCTCCGGCATGCTCAGCAGGTTGTTCAGGCAGGTCCGGCAGGTGGTTCCGACGATTCGAGCAGGTGCTTCCGGCTAGCTCGGCAGGTGCTTTGGGCGTCTCCGTCACTTGATTTTGGCACATTTGAGAGGTGGGTCCAGCATTCCCAGCAGGTGATTCCAGAAAGTCCGGCAAGCGGTTCTGGCATAGCCAGCAGGTGATTTTTGCGTGTCCGGCAGGTGGGTCCTGCGAGTCGAGCAGGTGGTTCCTGCATGCTCGGCAGGTGGTTCAGGCGTGTCCGACAGGCGGTTCCGTTGTGTCCAGTAGGTGTTTCCGGCGTGTCCGGCACATGGTAGTGGCACGTCTGAGAGGTGGTTCCGGCATGCCCCGCAGGTGATTCCGGAGTGTCCGGCAAGTGGTTCTGGCATAGCCGGCTGGTGATTTTGGCGTGGCCCGCAGGTGGCTCCAGCGAGTCGAGCAGGTTGTTCCGGCGTGCTCAGCAGGTGTTTCAGATGGGTCCGTCAGGTGGTTCCGGTCTGTCCAATAGGTGGTTCCGGCGTGTCCGGCACGTGCTTCCGGCGAGTCTGAGAGGTGGCTCCGGCATGCCCGGTGGGTCATTCCGGAGTGTCCGGCAAGTCGTTCTGGCATAGCCGGCTGGTGATTTTGGCATGTCCAGCAGGTAAGATTTTGGCATGTCCGTCAGGTGATTTTGACGTGTCCGGCGGGTGGTTCCGGGCAGTGGATCAGGTGGTTCCAGCGTTCTCGGCAGGTGATTCAGTTTGGTTCGGCAGGTGGTTCTGGTCTGTCCTGGAGGTGGTTCCGGCCTGTCCAGCACGTGGTTCTGGCACGTCTGAGAGGTGGTTCCGGCATGCCCGGCAGGTGATCCCAGAGAGTCCTCCAAGTGGTTCTGGCCCAGCCCGCAGGTGATTTTGGCGCGTCCGGCAGGTGGCTCCGGCATGCTCAGCAGGTTGTTCAGGCAGGTCCGGCAGGTGGTTCCGACGATTCGAGCAGGTGCTTCCGGCTAGCTCGGCAGGTGCTTTGGGCGTCTCCGTCACTTGATTTTGGCACATTTGAGAGGTGGGTCCAGCATTCCCAGCAGGTGATTCCAGAAAGTCCGGCAAGCGGTTCTGGCATAGCCAGCAGGTGATTTTTGCGTGTCCGGCAGGTGGGTCCTGCGAGTCGAGCAGGTGGTTCCTGCATGCTCGGCAGGTGGTTCAGGCGTGTCCGACAGGCGGTTCCGTTGTGTCCAGTAGGTGTTTCCGGCGTGTCCGGCACATGGTAGTGGCACGTCTGAGAGGTGGTTCCGGCATGCCCCGCAGGTGATTCCGGAGTGTCCGGCAAGTGGTTCTGGCATAGCCGGCTGGTGATTTTGGCGTGGCCAGCAGGTGGCTCCAGCGAGTCGAGCAGGTTGTTCCGGCGTGCTCAGCAGGTGTTTCAGATGGGTCCGTCAGGTGGTTCCGGTCTGTCCAATAGGTGGTTCCGGCGTGTCCGGCACGTGCTTCCGGCGAGTCTGAGAGGTGGCTCCGGCATGCCCGGTGGGTGATTCCGGAGTGTCCGGCAAGTCGTTCTGGCATAGCCGGCTGGTGATTTTGGCATGTCCAGCAGGTAAGATTTTGGCATGTCCGTCAGGTGATTTTGACGTGTCCGGCGGGTGGTTCCGGGCAGTGGATCAGGTGGTTCCAGCGTTCTCGGCAGGTGATTCAGTTTGGTTCGGCAGGTGGTTCTGGTCTGTCCTGGAGGTGGTTCCGGCCTGTCCAGCACGTGGTTCTGGCACGTCTGAGAGGTGGTTCCGGCATGCCCGGCAGGTGATCCCAGAGAGTCCTCCAAGTGGTTCTGGCCCAGCCCGCAGGTGATTTTGGCGCGTCCGGCAGGTGGCTCCGGCATGCTCAGCAGGTTGTTCAGGCAGGTCCGGCAGGTGGTTCCGACGATTCGAGCAGGTGCTTCCGGCTAGCTCGGCAGGTGCTTTGGGCGTCTCCGTCACTTGATTTTGGCACATTTGAGAGGTGGGTCCAGCATTCCCAGCAGGTGATTCCAGAAAGTCCGGCAAGCGGTTCTGGCATAGCCAGCAGGTGATTTTTGCGTGTCCGGCAGGTGGGTCCTGCGAGTCGAGCAGGTGGTTCCTGCATGCTCGGCAGGTGGTTCAGGCGTGTCCGACAGGCGGTTCCGTTGTGTCCAGTAGGTGTTTCCGGCGTGTCCGGCACATGGTAGTGGCACGTCTGAGAGGTGGTTCCGGCATGCCCCGCAGGTGATTCCGGAGTGTCCGGCAAGTGGTTCTGGCATAGCCGGCTGGTGATTTTGGCGTGGCCAGCAGGTGGCTCCAGCGAGTCGAGCAGGTTGTTCCGGCGTGCTCAGCAGGTGTTTCAGATGGGTCCGTCAGGTGGTTCCGGTCTGTCCAATAGGTGGTTCCGGCGTGTCCGGCACGTGCTTCCGGCGAGTCTGAGAGGTGGCTCCGGCATGCCCGGTGGGTGATTCCGGAGTGTCCGGCAAGTCGTTCTGGCATAGCCGGCTGGTGATTTTGGCATGTCCAGCAGGTAAGATTTTGGCATGTCCGTCAGGTGATTTTGACGTGTCCGGCGGGTGGTTCCGGGCAGTGGATCAGGTGGTTCCAGCGTTCTCGGCAGGTGATTCAGTTTGGTTCGGCAGGTGGTTCTGGTCTGTCCTGGACGTGGTTCCGGCCTGTCCAGCACGTGGTTCTGGCACGTCTGAGAGGTGGTTCCGGCATGCCCGGCAGGTGATCCCAGAGAGTCCTCCAAGTGGTTCTGGCCCAGCCCGCAGGTGATTTTGGCGCGTCCGGCAGGTGGCTCCGGCATGCTCAGCAGGTTGTTCAGGCAGGTCCGGCAGGTGGTTCCGACGATTCGAGCAGGTGCTTCCGGCTAGCTCGGCAGGTGCTTTGGGCGTCTCCGTCACTTGATTTTGGCACATTTGAGAGGTGGGTCCAGCATTCCCAGCAGGTGATTCCAGAAAGTCCGGCAAGCGGTTCTGGCATAGCCAGCAGGTGATTTTTGCGTGTCCGGCAGGTGGGTCCTGCGAGTCGAGCAGGTGGTTCCTGCATGCTCGGCAGGTGGTTCAGGCGTGTCCGACAGGCGGTTCCGTTGTGTCCAGTAGGTGTTTCCGGCGTGTCCGGCACATGGTAGTGGCACGTCTGAGAGGTGGTTCCGGCATGCCCCGCAGGTGATTCCGGAGTGTCCGGCAAGTGGTTCTGGCATAGCCGGCTGGTGATTTTGGCGTGGCCAGCAGGTGGCTCCAGCGAGTCGAGCAGGTTGTTCCGGCGTGCTCAGCAGGTGTTTCAGATGGGTCCGTCAGGTGGTTCCGGTCTGTCCAATAGGTGGTTCCGGCGTGTCCGGCACGTGCTTCCGGCGAGTCTGAGAGGTGGCTCCGGCATGCCCGGTGGGTGATTCCGGAGTGTCCGGCAAGTCGTTCTGGCATAGCCGGCTGGTGATTTTGGCATGTCCAGCAGGTAAGATTTTGGCATGTCCGTCAGGTGATTTTGACGTGTCCGGCGGGTGGTTCCGGGCAGTGGATCAGGTGGTTCCAGCGTTCTCGGCAGGTGATTCAGTTTGGTTCGGCAGGTGGTTCTGGTCTGTCCTGGACGTGGTTCCGGCCTGTCCAGCACGTGGTTCTGGCACGTCTGAGAGGTGGTTCCGGCATGCCCGGCAGGTGATCCCAGAGAGTCCTCCAAGTGGTTCTGGCCCAGCCCGCAGGTGATTTTGGCGCGTCCGGCAGGTGGCTCCGGCATGCTCAGCAGGTTGTTCAGGCAGGTCCGGCAGGTGGTTCCGACGATTCGAGCAGGTGCTTCCGGCTAGCTCGGCAGGTGCTTTGGGCGTCTCCGTCACTTGATTTTGGCACATTTGAGAGGTGGGTCCAGCATTCCCAGCAGGTGATTCCAGAAAGTCCGGCAAGCGGTTCTGGCATAGCCAGCAGGTGATTTTTGCGTGTCCGGCAGGTGGGTCCTGCGAGTCGAGCAGGTGGTTCCTGCATGCTCGGCAGGTGGTTCAGGCGTGTCCGACAGGCGGTTCCGTTGTGTCCAGTAGGTGTTTCCGGCGTGTCCGGCACATGGTAGTGGCACGTCTGAGAGGTGGTTCCGGCATGCCCCGCAGGTGATTCCGGAGTGTCCGGCAAGTGGTTCTGGCATAGCCGGCTGGTGATTTTGGCGTGGCCCGCAGGTGGCTCCAGCGAGTCGAGCAGGTTGTTCCGGCGTGCTCAGCAGGTGTTTCAGATGGGTCCGTCAGGTGGTTCCGGTCTGTCCAATAGGTGGTTCCGGCGTGTCCGGCACGTGCTTCCGGCGAGTCTGAGAGGTGGCTCCGGCATGCCCGGTGGGTGATTCCGGAGTGTCCGGCAAGTCGTTCTGGCATAGCCGGCTGGTGATTTTGGCATGTCCAGCAGGTAAGATTTTGGCATGTCCGTCAGGTGATTTTGACGTGTCCGGCGGGTGGTTCCGGGCAGTGGATCAGGTGGTTCCAGCGTTCTCGGCAGGTGATTCAGTTTGGTTCGGCAGGTGGTTCTGGTCTGTCCTGGACGTGGTTCCGGCCTGTCCAGCACGTGGTTCTGGCACGTCTGAGAGGTGGTTCCGGCATGCCCGGCAGGTGATCCCAGAGAGTCCTCCAAGTGGTTCTGGCCCAGCCCGCAGGTGATTTTGGCGCGTCCGGCAGGTGGCTCCGGCATGCTCAGCAGGTTGTTCAGGCAGGTCCGGCAGGTGGTTCCGACGATTCGAGCAGGTGCTTCCGGCTAGCTCGGCAGGTGCTTTGGGCGTCTCCGTCACTTGATTTTGGCACATTTGAGAGGTGGGTCCAGCATTCCCAGCAGGTGATTCCAGAAAGTCCGGCAAGCGGTTCTGGCATAGCCAGCAGGTGATTTTTGCGTGTCCGGCAGGTGGGTCCTGCGAGTCGAGCAGGTGGTTCCTGCATGCTCGGCAGGTGGTTCAGGCGTGTCCGACAGGCGGTTCCGTTGTGTCCAGTAGGTGTTTCCGGCGTGTCCGGCACATGGTAGTGGCACGTCTGAGAGGTGGTTCCGGCATGCCCCGCAGGTGATTCCGGAGTGTCCGGCAAGTGGTTCTGGCATAGCCGGCTGGTGATTTTGGCGTGGCCAGCAGGTGGCTCCAGCGAGTCGAGCAGGTTGTTCCGGCGTGCTCAGCAGGTGTTTCAGATGGGTCCGTCAGGTGGTTCCGGTCTGTCCAATAGGTGGTTCCGGCGTGTCCGGCACGTGCTTCCGGCGAGTCTGAGAGGTGGCTCCGGCATGCCCGGTGGGTGATTCCGGAGTGTCCGGCAAGTCGTTCTGGCATAGCCGGCTGGTGATTTTGGCATGTCCAGCAGGTAAGATTTTGGCATGTCCGTCAGGTGATTTTGACGTGTCCGGCGGGTGGTTCCGGGCAGTGGATCAGGTGGTTCCAGCGTTCTCGGCAGGTGATTCAGTTTGGTTCGGCAGGTGGTTCTGGTCTGTCCTGGAGGTGGTTCCGGCCTGTCCAGCACGTGGTTCTGGCACGTCTGAGAGGTGGTTCCGGCATGCCCGGCAGGTGATCCCAGAGAGTCCTCCAAGTGGTTCTGGCCCAGCCCGCAGGTGATTTTGGCGCGTCCGGCAGGTGGTTCCGGCATGCTCAGCAGGTTGTTCAGGCAGGTCCGGCAGGTGGTTCCGACGATTCGAGCAGGTGCTTCCGGCTAGCTCGGCAGGTGCTTTGGGCGTCTCCGTCACTTGATTTTGGCACATTTGAGAGGTGGGTCCAGCATTCCCAGCAGGTGATTCCAGAAAGTCCGGCAAGCGGTTCTGGCATAGCCAGCAGGTGATTTTTGCGTGTCCGGCAGGTGGGTCCTGCGAGTCGAGCAGGTGGTTCCTGCATGCTCGGCAGGTGGTTCAGGCGTGTCCGACAGGCGGTTCCGTTGTGTCCAGTAGGTGTTTCCGGCGTGTCCGGCACATGGTAGTGGCACGTCTGAGAGGTGGTTCCGGCATGCCCCGCAGGTGATTCCGGAGTGTCCGGCAAGTGGTTCTGGCATAGCCGGCTGGTGATTTTGGCGTGGCCAGCAGGTGGCTCCAGCGAGTCGAGCAGGTTGTTCCGGCGTGCTCAGCAGGTGTTTCAGATGGGTCCGTCAGGTGGTTCCGGTCTGTCCAGTAGGTGGTTCCGGCGTGTCCGGCACGTGCTTCCGGCGAGTCTGAGAGGTGGCTCCGGCATGCCCGGTGGGTGATTCCGGAGTGTCCGGCAAGTCGTTCTGGCATAGCCGGCTGGTGATTTTGGCATGTCCAGCAGGTAAGATTTTGGCATGTCCGTCAGGTGATTTTGACGTGTCCGGCGGGTGGTTCCGGGCAGTGGATCAGGTGGTTCCAGCGTTCTCGGCAGGTGATTCAGTTTGGTTCGGCAGGTGGTTCTGGTCTGTCCTGGAGGTGGTTCCGGCCTGTCCAGCACGTGGTTCTGGCACGTCTGAGAGGTGGTTCCGGCATGCCCGGCAGGTGATCCCAGAGAGTCCTCCAAGTGGTTCTGGCCCAGCCCGCAGGTGATTTTGGCGCGTCCGGCAGGTGGCTCCGGCATGCTCAGCAGGTTGTTCAGGCAGGTCCGGCAGGTGGTTCCGACGATTCGAGCAGGTGCTTCCGGCTAGCTCGGCAGGTGCTTTGGGCGTCTCCGTCACTTGATTTTGGCACATTTGAGAGGTGGGTCCAGCATTCCCAGCAGGTGATTCCAGAAAGTCCGGCAAGCGGTTCTGGCATAGCCAGCAGGTGATTTTTGCGTGTCCGGCAGGTGGGTCCTGCGAGTCGAGCAGGTGGTTCAGGCGTGTCCGACAGGCGGTTCCGTTGTGTCCAGTAGGTGTTTCCGGCGTGTCCGGCACATGGTAGTGGCACGTCTGAGAGGTGGTTCCGGCATGCCCCGCAGGTGATTCCGGAGTGTCCGGCAAGTGGTTCTGGCATAGCCGGCTGGTGATTTTGGCGTGGCCAGCAGGTGGCTCCAGCGAGTCGAGCAGGTTGTTCCGGCGTGCTCAGCAGGTGTTTCAGATGGGTCCGTCAGGTGGTTCCGGTCTGTCCAGTAGGTGGTTCCGGCGTGTCCGGCACGTGCTTCCGGCGAGTCTGAGAGGTGGCTCCGGCATGCCCGGTGGGTGATTCCGGAGTGTCCGGCAAGTCGTTCTGGCATAGCCGGCTGGTGATTTTGGCATGTCCAGCAGGTAAGATTTTGGCATGTCCGTCAGGTGATTTTGACGTGTCCGGCGGGTGGTTCCGGGCAGTGGATCAGGTGGTTCCAGCGTTCTCGGCAGGTGATTCAGTTTGGTTCGGCAGGTGGTTCTGGTCTGTCCTGGAGGTGGTTCCGGCCTGTCCAGCACGTGGTTCTGGCACGTCTGAGAGGTGGTTCCGGCATGCCCGGCAGGTGATCCCAGAGAGTCCTCCAAGTGGTTCTGGCCCAGCCCGCAGGTGATTTTGGCGCGTCCGGCAGGTGGTTCCGGCATGCTCAGCAGGTTGTTCAGGCAGGTCCGGCAGGTGGTTCCGACGATTCGAGCAGGTGCTTCCGGCTAGCTCGGCAGGTGCTTTGGGCGTCTCCGTCACTTGATTTTGGCACATTTGAGAGGTGGGTCCAGCATTCCCAGCAGGTGATTCCAGAAAGTCCGGCAAGCGGTTCTGGCATAGCCAGCAGGTGATTTTTGCGTGTCCGGCAGGTGGGTCCTGCGAGTCGAGCAGGTGGTTCCTGCATGCTCGGCAGGTGGTTCAGGCGTGTCCGACAGGCGGTTCCGTTGTGTCCAGTAGGTGTTTCCGGCGTGTCCGGCACATGGTAGTGGCACGTCTGAGAGGTGGTTCCGGCATGCCCCGCAGGTGATTCCGGAGTGTCCGGCAAGTGGTTCTGGCATAGCCGGCTGGTGATTTTGGCGTGGCCAGCAGGTGGCTCCAGCGAGTCGAGCAGGTTGTTCCGGCGTGCTCAGCAGGTGTTTCAGATGGGTCCGTCAGGTGGTTCCGGTCTGTCCAGTAGGTGGTTCCGGCGTGTCCGGCACGTGCTTCCGGCGAGTCTGAGAGGTGGCTCCGGCATGCCCGGTGGGTGATTCCGGAGTGTCCGGCAAGTCGTTCTGGCATAGCCGGCTGGTGATTTTGGCATGTCCAGCAGGTAAGATTTTGGCATGTCCGTCAGGTGATTTTGACGTGTCCGGCGGGTGGTTCCGGGCAGTGGATCAGGTGGTTCCAGCGTTCTCGGCAGGTGATTCAGTTTGGTTCGGCAGGTGGTTCTGGTCTGTCCTGGAGGTGGTTCCGGCCTGTCCAGCACGTGGTTCTGGCACGTCTGAGAGGTGGTTCCGGCATGCCCGGCAGGTGATCCCAGAGAGTCCTCCAAGTGGTTCTGGCCCAGCCCGCAGGTGATTTTGGCGCGTCCGGCAGGTGGCTCCGGCATGCTCAGCAGGTTGTTCAGGCAGGTCCGGCAGGTGGTTCCGACGATTCGAGCAGGTGCTTCCGGCTAGCTCGGCAGGTGCTTTGGGCGTCTCCGTCACTTGATTTTGGCACATTTGAGAGGTGGGTCCAGCATTCCCAGCAGGTGATTCCAGAAAGTCCGGCAAGCGGTTCTGGCATAGCCAGCAGGTGATTTTTGCGTGTCCGGCAGGTGGGTCCTGCGAGTCGAGCAGGTGGTTCCTGCATGCTCGGCAGGTGGTTCAGGCGTGTCCGACAGGCGGTTCCGTTGTGTCCAGTAGGTGTTTCCGGCGTGTCCGGCACATGGTAGTGGCACGTCTGAGAGGTGGTTCCGGCATGCCCCGCAGGTGATTCCGGAGTGTCCGGCAAGTGGTTCTGGCATAGCCGGCTGGTGATTTTGGCGTGGCCAGCAGGTGGCTCCAGCGAGTCGAGCAGGTTGTTCCGGCGTGCTCAGCAGGTGTTTCAGATGGGTCCGTCAGGTGGTTCCGGTCTGTCCAATAGGTGGTTCCGGCGTGTCCGGCACGTGCTTCCGGCGAGTCTGAGAGGTGGCTCCGGCATGCCCGGTGGGTGATTCCGGAGTGTCCGGCAAGTCGTTCTGGCATAGCCGGCTGGTGATTTTGGCATGTCCAGCAGGTAAGATTTTGGCATGTCCGTCAGGTGATTTTGACGTGTCCGGCGGGTGGTTCCGGGCAGTGGATCAGGTGGTTCCAGCGTTCTCGGCAGGTGATTCAGTTTGGTTCGGCAGGTGGTTCTGGTCTGTCCTGGACGTGGTTCCGGCCTGTCCAGCACGTGGTTCTGGCACGTCTGAGAGGTGGTTCCGGCATGCCCGGCAGGTGATCCCAGAGAGTCCTCCAAGTGGTTCTGGCCCAGCCCGCAGGTGATTTTGGCGCGTCCGGCAGGTGGCTCCGGCATGCTCAGCAGGTTGTTCAGGCAGGTCCGGCAGGTGGTTCCGACGATTCGAGCAGGTGCTTCCGGCTAGCTCGGCAGGTGCTTTGGGCGTCTCCGTCACTTGATTTTGGCACATTTGAGAGGTGGGTCCAGCATTCCCAGCAGGTGATTCCAGAAAGTCCGGCAAGCGGTTCTGGCATAGCCAGCAGGTGATTTTTGCGTGTCCGGCAGGTGGGTCCTGCGAGTCGAGCAGGTGGTTCCTGCATGCTCGGCAGGTGGTTCAGGCGTGTCCGACAGGCGGTTCCGTTGTGTCCAGTAGGTGTTTCCGGCGTGTCCGGCACATGGTAGTGGCACGTCTGAGAGGTGGTTCCGGCATGCCCCGCAGGTGATTCCGGAGTGTCCGGCAAGTGGTTCTGGCATAGCCGGCTGGTGATTTTGGCGTGGCCAGCAGGTGGCTCCAGCGAGTCGAGCAGGTTGTTCCGGCGTGCTCAGCAGGTGTTTCAGATGGGTCCGTCAGGTGGTTCCGGTCTGTCCAATAGGTGGTTCCGGCGTGTCCGGCACGTGCTTCCGGCGAGTCTGAGAGGTGGCTCCGGCATGCCCGGTGGGTGATTCCGGAGTGTCCGGCAAGTCGTTCTGGCATAGCCTGCTGGTGATTTTGGCATGTCCAGCAGGTAAGATTTTGGCATGTCCGTCAGGTGATTTTGACGTGTCCGGCGGGTGGTTCCGGGCAGTGGATCAGGTGGTTCCAGCGTTCTCGGCAGGTGATTCAGTTTGGTTCGGCAGGTGGTTCTGGTCTGTCCTGGAGGTGGTTCCGGCCTGTCCAGCACGTGGTTCTGGCACGTCTGAGAGGTGGTTCCGGCATGCCCGGCAGGTGATCCCAGAGAGTCCTCCAAGTGGTTCTGGCCCAGCCCGCAGGTGATTTTGGCGCGTCCGGCAGGTGGTTCCGGCATGCTCAGCAGGTTGTTCAGGCAGGTCCGGCAGGTGGTTCCGACGATTCGAGCAGGTGCTTCCGGCTAGCTCGGCAGGTGCTTTGGGCGTCTCCGTCACTTGATTTTGGCACATTTGAGAGGTGGGTCCAGCATTCCCAGCAGGTGATTCCAGAAAGTCCGGCAAGCGGTTCTGGCATAGCCAGCAGGTGATTTTTGCGTGTCCGGCAGGTGGGTCCTGCGAGTCGAGCAGGTGGTTCCTGCATGCTCGGCAGGTGGTTCAGGCGTGTCCGACAGGCGGTTCCGTTGTGTCCAGTAGGTGTTTCCGGCGTGTCCGGCACATGGTAGTGGCACGTCTGAGAGGTGGTTCCGGCATGCCCCGCAGGTGATTCCGGAGTGTCCGGCAAGTGGTTCTGGCATAGCCGGCTGGTGATTTTGGCGTGGCCAGCAGGTGGCTCCAGCGAGTCGAGCAGGTTGTTCCGGCGTGCTCAGCAGGTGTTTCAGATGGGTCCGTCAGGTGGTTCCGGTCTGTCCAGTAGGTGGTTCCGGCGTGTCCGGCACGTGCTTCCGGCGAGTCTGAGAGGTGGCTCCGGCATGCCCGGTGGGTGATTCCGGAGTGTCCGGCAAGTCGTTCTGGCATAGCCGGCTGGTGATTTTGGCATGTCCAGCAGGTAAGATTTTGGCATGTCCGTCAGGTGATTTTGACGTGTCCGGCGGGTGGTTCCGGGCAGTGGATCAGGTGGTTCCAGCGTTCTCGGCAGGTGATTCAGTTTGGTTCGGCAGGTGGTTCTGGTCTGTCCTGGACGTGGTTCCGGCCTGTCCAGCACGTGGTTCTGGCACGTCTGAGAGGTGGTTCCGGCATGCCCGGCAGGTGATCCCAGAGAGTCCTCCAAGTGGTTCTGGCCCAGCCCGCAGGTGATTTTGGCGCGTCCGGCAGGTGGCTCCGGCATGCTCAGCAGGTTGTTCAGGCAGGTCCGGCAGGTGGTTCCGACGATTCGAGCAGGTGCTTCCGGCTAGCTCGGCAGGTGCTTTGGGCGTCTCCGTCACTTGATTTTGGCACATTTGAGAGGTGGGTCCAGCATTCCCAGCAGGTGATTCCAGAAAGTCCGGCAAGCGGTTCTGGCATAGCCAGCAGGTGATTTTTGCGTGTCCGGCAGGTGGGTCCTGCGAGTCGAGCAGGTGGTTCCTGCATGCTCGGCAGGTGGTTCAGGCGTGTCCGACAGGCGGTTCCGTTGTGTCCAGTAGGTGTTTCCGGCGTGTCCGGCACATGGTAGTGGCACGTCTGAGAGGTGGTTCCGGCATGCCCCGCAGGTGATTCCGGAGTGTCCGGCAAGTGGTTCTGGCATAGCCGGCTGGTGATTTTGGCGTGGCCAGCAGGTGGCTCCAGCGAGTCGAGCAGGTTGTTCCGGCGTGCTCAGCAGGTGTTTCAGATGGGTCCGTCAGGTGGTTCCGGTCTGTCCAATAGGTGGTTCCGGCGTGTCCGGCACGTGCTTCCGGCGAGTCTGAGAGGTGGCTCCGGCATGCCCGGTGGGTGATTCCGGAGTGTCCGGCAAGTCGTTCTGGCATAGCCGGCTGGTGATTTTGGCATGTCCAGCAGGTAAGATTTTGGCATGTCCGTCAGGTGATTTTGACGTGTCCGGCGGGTGGTTCCGGGCAGTGGATCAGGTGGTTCCAGCGTTCTCGGCAGGTGATTCAGTTTGGTTCGGCAGGTGGTTCTGGTCTGTCCTGGACGTGGTTCCGGCCTGTCCAGCACGTGGTTCTGGCACGTCTGAGAGGTGGTTCCGGCATGCCCGGCAGGTGATCCCAGAGAGTCCTCCAAGTGGTTCTGGCCCAGCCCGCAGGTGATTTTGGCGCGTCCGGCAGGTGGCTCCGGCATGCTCAGCAGGTTGTTCAGGCAGGTCCGGCAGGTGGTTCCGACGATTCGAGCAGGTGCTTCCGGCTAGCTCGGCAGGTGCTTTGGGCGTCTCCGTCACTTGATTTTGGCACATTTGAGAGGTGGGTCCAGCATTCCCAGCAGGTGATTCCAGAAAGTCCGGCAAGCGGTTCTGGCATAGCCAGCAGGTGATTTTTGCGTGTCCGGCAGGTGGGTCCTGCGAGTCGAGCAGGTGGTTCCTGCATGCTCGGCAGGTGGTTCAGGCGTGTCCGACAGGCGGTTCCGTTGTGTCCAGTAGGTGTTTCCGGCGTGTCCGGCACATGGTAGTGGCACGTCTGAGAGGTGGTTCCGGCATGCCCCGCAGGTGATTCCGGAGTGTCCGGCAAGTGGTTCTGGCATAGCCGGCTGGTGATTTTGGCGTGGCCCGCAGGTGGCTCCAGCGAGTCGAGCAGGTTGTTCCGGCGTGCTCAGCAGGTGTTTCAGATGGGTCCGTCAGGTGGTTCCGGTCTGTCCAATAGGTGGTTCCGGCGTGTCCGGCACGTGCTTCCGGCGAGTCTGAGAGGTGGCTCCGGCATGCCCGGTGGGTGATTCCGGAGTGTCCGGCAAGTCGTTCTGGCATAGCCGGCTGGTGATTTTGGCATGTCCAGCAGGTAAGATTTTGGCATGTCCGTCAGGTGATTTTGACGTGTCCGGCGGGTGGTTCCGGGCAGTGGATCAGGTGGTTCCAGCGTTCTCGGCAGGTGATTCAGTTTGGTTCGGCAGGTGGTTCTGGTCTGTCCTGGACGTGGTTCCGGCCTGTCCAGCACGTGGTTCTGGCACGTCTGAGAGGTGGTTCCGGCATGCCCGGCAGGTGATCCCAGAGAGTCCTCCAAGTGGTTCTGGCCCAGCCCGCAGGTGATTTTGGCGCGTCCGGCAGGTGGCTCCGGCATGCTCAGCAGGTTGTTCAGGCAGGTCCGGCAGGTGGTTCCGACGATTCGAGCAGGTGCTTCCGGCTAGCTCGGCAGGTGCTTTGGGCGTCTCCGTCACTTGATTTTGGCACATTTGAGAGGTGGGTCCAGCATTCCCAGCAGGTGATTCCAGAAAGTCCGGCAAGCGGTTCTGGCATAGCCAGCAGGTGATTTTTGCGTGTCCGGCAGGTGGGTCCTGCGAGTCGAGCAGGTGGTTCCTGCATGCTCGGCAGGTGGTTCAGGCGTGTCCGACAGGCGGTTCCGTTGTGTCCAGTAGGTGTTTCCGGCGTGTCCGGCACATGGTAGTGGCACGTCTGAGAGGTGGTTCCGGCATGCCCCGCAGGTGATTCCGGAGTGTCCGGCAAGTGGTTCTGGCATAGCCGGCTGGTGATTTTGGCGTGGCCAGCAGGTGGCTCCAGCGAGTCGAGCAGGTTGTTCCGGCGTGCTCAGCAGGTGTTTCAGATGGGTCCGTCAGGTGGTTCCGGTCTGTCCAATAGGTGGTTCCGGCGTGTCCGGCACGTGCTTCCGGCGAGTCTGAGAGGTGGCTCCGGCATGCCCGGTGGGTGATTCCGGAGTGTCCGGCAAGTCGTTCTGGCATAGCCGGCTGGTGATTTTGGCATGTCCAGCAGGTAAGATTTTGGCATGTCCGTCAGGTGATTTTGACGTGTCCGGCGGGTGGTTCCGGGCAGTGGATCAGGTGGTTCCAGCGTTCTCGGCAGGTGATTCAGTTTGGTTCGGCAGGTGGTTCTGGTCTGTCCTGGAGGTGGTTCCGGCCTGTCCAGCACGTGGTTCTGGCACGTCTGAGAGGTGGTTCCGGCATGCCCGGCAGGTGATCCCAGAGAGTCCTCCAAGTGGTTCTGGCCCAGCCCGCAGGTGATTTTGGCGCGTCCGGCAGGTGGTTCCGGCATGCTCAGCAGGTTGTTCAGGCAGGTCCGGCAGGTGGTTCCGACGATTCGAGCAGGTGCTTCCGGCTAGCTCGGCAGGTGCTTTGGGCGTCTCCGTCACTTGATTTTGGCACATTTGAGAGGTGGGTCCAGCATTCCCAGCAGGTGATTCCAGAAAGTCCGGCAAGCGGTTCTGGCATAGCCAGCAGGTGATTTTTGCGTGTCCGGCAGGTGGGTCCTGCGAGTCGAGCAGGTGGTTCCTGCATGCTCGGCAGGTGGTTCAGGCGTGTCCGACAGGCGGTTCCGTTGTGTCCAGTAGGTGTTTCCGGCGTGTCCGGCACATGGTAGTGGCACGTCTGAGAGGTGGTTCCGGCATGCCCCGCAGGTGATTCCGGAGTGTCCGGCAAGTGGTTCTGGCATAGCCGGCTGGTGATTTTGGCGTGGCCAGCAGGTGGCTCCAGCGAGTCGAGCAGGTTGTTCCGGCGTGCTCAGCAGGTGTTTCAGATGGGTCCGTCAGGTGGTTCCGGTCTGTCCAGTAGGTGGTTCCGGCGTGTCCGGCACGTGCTTCCGGCGAGTCTGAGAGGTGGCTCCGGCATGCCCGGTGGGTGATTCCGGAGTGTCCGGCAAGTCGTTCTGGCATAGCCGGCTGGTGATTTTGGCATGTCCAGCAGGTAAGATTTTGGCATGTCCGTCAGGTGATTTTGACGTGTCCGGCGGGTGGTTCCGGGCAGTGGATCAGGTGGTTCCAGCGTTCTCGGCAGGTGATTCAGTTTGGTTCGGCAGGTGGTTCTGGTCTGTCCTGGAGGTGGTTCCGGCCTGTCCAGCACGTGGTTCTGGCACGTCTGAGAGGTGGTTCCGGCATGCCCGGCAGGTGATCCCAGAGAGTCCTCCAAGTGGTTCTGGCCCAGCCCGCAGGTGATTTTGGCGCGTCCGGCAGGTGGCTCCGGCATGCTCAGCAGGTTGTTCAGGCAGGTCCGGCAGGTGGTTCCGACGATTCGAGCAGGTGCTTCCGGCTAGCTCGGCAGGTGCTTTGGGCGTCTCCGTCACTTGATTTTGGCACATTTGAGAGGTGGGTCCAGCATTCCCAGCAGGTGATTCCAGAAAGTCCGGCAAGCGGTTCTGGCATAGCCAGCAGGTGATTTTTGCGTGTCCGGCAGGTGGGTCCTGCGAGTCGAGCAGGTGGTTCAGGCGTGTCCGACAGGCGGTTCCGTTGTGTCCAGTAGGTGTTTCCGGCGTGTCCGGCACATGGTAGTGGCACGTCTGAGAGGTGGTTCCGGCATGCCCCGCAGGTGATTCCGGAGTGTCCGGCAAGTGGTTCTGGCATAGCCGGCTGGTGATTTTGGCGTGGCCAGCAGGTGGCTCCAGCGAGTCGAGCAGGTTGTTCCGGCGTGCTCAGCAGGTGTTTCAGATGGGTCCGTCAGGTGGTTCCGGTCTGTCCAGTAGGTGGTTCCGGCGTGTCCGGCACGTGCTTCCGGCGAGTCTGAGAGGTGGCTCCGGCATGCCCGGTGGGTGATTCCGGAGTGTCCGGCAAGTCGTTCTGGCATAGCCGGCTGGTGATTTTGGCATGTCCAGCAGGTAAGATTTTGGCATGTCCGTCAGGTGATTTTGACGTGTCCGGCGGGTGGTTCCGGGCAGTGGATCAGGTGGTTCCAGCGTTCTCGGCAGGTGATTCAGTTTGGTTCGGCAGGTGGTTCTGGTCTGTCCTGGAGGTGGTTCCGGCCTGTCCAGCACGTGGTTCTGGCACGTCTGAGAGGTGGTTCCGGCATGCCCGGCAGGTGATCCCAGAGAGTCCTCCAAGTGGTTCTGGCCCAGCCCGCAGGTGATTTTGGCGCGTCCGGCAGGTGGTTCCGGCATGCTCAGCAGGTTGTTCAGGCAGGTCCGGCAGGTGGTTCCGACGATTCGAGCAGGTGCTTCCGGCTAGCTCGGCAGGTGCTTTGGGCGTCTCCGTCACTTGATTTTGGCACATTTGAGAGGTGGGTCCAGCATTCCCAGCAGGTGATTCCAGAAAGTCCGGCAAGCGGTTCTGGCATAGCCAGCAGGTGATTTTTGCGTGTCCGGCAGGTGGGTCCTGCGAGTCGAGCAGGTGGTTCCTGCATGCTCGGCAGGTGGTTCAGGCGTGTCCGACAGGCGGTTCCGTTGTGTCCAGTAGGTGTTTCCGGCGTGTCCGGCACATGGTAGTGGCACGTCTGAGAGGTGGTTCCGGCATGCCCCGCAGGTGATTCCGGAGTGTCCGGCAAGTGGTTCTGGCATAGCCGGCTGGTGATTTTGGCGTGGCCAGCAGGTGGCTCCAGCGAGTCGAGCAGGTTGTTCCGGCGTGCTCAGCAGGTGTTTCAGATGGGTCCGTCAGGTGGTTCCGGTCTGTCCAGTAGGTGGTTCCGGCGTGTCCGGCACGTGCTTCCGGCGAGTCTGAGAGGTGGCTCCGGCATGCCCGGTGGGTGATTCCGGAGTGTCCGGCAAGTCGTTCTGGCATAGCCGGCTGGTGATTTTGGCATGTCCAGCAGGTAAGATTTTGGCATGTCCGTCAGGTGATTTTGACGTGTCCGGCGGGTGGTTCCGGGCAGTGGATCAGGTGGTTCCAGCGTTCTCGGCAGGTGATTCAGTTTGGTTCGGCAGGTGGTTCTGGTCTGTCCTGGAGGTGGTTCCGGCCTGTCCAGCACGTGGTTCTGGCACGTCTGAGAGGTGGTTCCGGCATGCCCGGCAGGTGATCCCAGAGAGTCCTCCAAGTGGTTCTGGCCCAGCCCGCAGGTGATTTTGGCGCGTCCGGCAGGTGGCTCCGGCATGCTCAGCAGGTTGTTCAGGCAGGTCCGGCAGGTGGTTCCGACGATTCGAGCAGGTGCTTCCGGCTAGCTCGGCAGGTGCTTTGGGCGTCTCCGTCACTTGATTTTGGCACATTTGAGAGGTGGGTCCAGCATTCCCAGCAGGTGATTCCAGAAAGTCCGGCAAGCGGTTCTGGCATAGCCAGCAGGTGATTTTTGCGTGTCCGGCAGGTGGGTCCTGCGAGTCGAGCAGGTGGTTCCTGCATGCTCGGCAGGTGGTTCAGGCGTGTCCGACAGGCGGTTCCGTTGTGTCCAGTAGGTGTTTCCGGCGTGTCCGGCACATGGTAGTGGCACGTCTGAGAGGTGGTTCCGGCATGCCCCGCAGGTGATTCCGGAGTGTCCGGCAAGTGGTTCTGGCATAGCCGGCTGGTGATTTTGG
Source organism: Equus asinus (assembly GCF_041296235.1). Taxonomy (NCBI): domain Eukaryota; kingdom Metazoa; phylum Chordata; class Mammalia; order Perissodactyla; family Equidae; genus Equus; species Equus asinus. The sequence continues at coordinate 50,003 of NW_027225017.1, forward strand.
CGTGGCCAGCAGGTGGCTCCAGCGAGTCGAGCAGGTTGTTCCGGCGTGCTCAGCAGGTGTTTCAGATGGGTCCGTCAGGTGGTTCCGGTCTGTCCAATAGGTGGTTCCGGCGTGTCCGGCACGTGCTTCCGGCGAGTCTGAGAGGTGGCTCCGGCATGCCCGGTGGGTGATTCCGGAGTGTCCGGCAAGTCGTTCTGGCATAGCCGGCTGGTGATTTTGGCATGTCCAGCAGGTAAGATTTTGGCATGTCCGTCAGGTGATTTTGACGTGTCCGGCGGGTGGTTCCGGGCAGTGGATCAGGTGGTTCCAGCGTTCTCGGCAGGTGATTCAGTTTGGTTCGGCAGGTGGTTCTGGTCTGTCCTGGACGTGGTTCCGGCCTGTCCAGCACGTGGTTCTGGCACGTCTGAGAGGTGGTTCCGGCATGCCCGGCAGGTGATCCCAGAGAGTCCTCCAAGTGGTTCTGGCCCAGCCCGCAGGTGATTTTGGCGCGTCCGGCAGGTGGCTCCGGCATGCTCAGCAGGTTGTTCAGGCAGGTCCGGCAGGTGGTTCCGACGATTCGAGCAGGTGCTTCCGGCTAGCTCGGCAGGTGCTTTGGGCGTCTCCGTCACTTGATTTTGGCACATTTGAGAGGTGGGTCCAGCATTCCCAGCAGGTGATTCCAGAAAGTCCGGCAAGCGGTTCTGGCATAGCCAGCAGGTGATTTTTGCGTGTCCGGCAGGTGGGTCCTGCGAGTCGAGCAGGTGGTTCCTGCATGCTCGGCAGGTGGTTCAGGCGTGTCCGACAGGCGGTTCCGTTGTGTCCAGTAGGTGTTTCCGGCGTGTCCGGCACATGGTAGTGGCACGTCTGAGAGGTGGTTCCGGCATGCCCCGCAGGTGATTCCGGAGTGTCCGGCAAGTGGTTCTGGCATAGCCGGCTGGTGATTTTGGCGTGGCCAGCAGGTGGCTCCAGCGAGTCGAGCAGGTTGTTCCGGCGTGCTCAGCAGGTGTTTCAGATGGGTCCGTCAGGTGGTTCCGGTCTGTCCAATAGGTGGTTCCGGCGTGTCCGGCACGTGCTTCCGGCGAGTCTGAGAGGTGGCTCCGGCATGCCCGGTGGGTGATTCCGGAGTGTCCGGCAAGTCGTTCTGGCATAGCCTGCTGGTGATTTTGGCATGTCCAGCAGGTAAGATTTTGGCATGTCCGTCAGGTGATTTTGACGTGTCCGGCGGGTGGTTCCGGGCAGTGGATCAGGTGGTTCCAGCGTTCTCGGCAGGTGATTCAGTTTGGTTCGGCAGGTGGTTCTGGTCTGTCCTGGAGGTGGTTCCGGCCTGTCCAGCACGTGGTTCTGGCACGTCTGAGAGGTGGTTCCGGCATGCCCGGCAGGTGATCCCAGAGAGTCCTCCAAGTGGTTCTGGCCCAGCCCGCAGGTGATTTTGGCGCGTCCGGCAGGTGGTTCCGGCATGCTCAGCAGGTTGTTCAGGCAGGTCCGGCAGGTGGTTCCGACGATTCGAGCAGGTGCTTCCGGCTAGCTCGGCAGGTGCTTTGGGCGTCTCCGTCACTTGATTTTGGCACATTTGAGAGGTGGGTCCAGCATTCCCAGCAGGTGATTCCAGAAAGTCCGGCAAGCGGTTCTGGCATAGCCAGCAGGTGATTTTTGCGTGTCCGGCAGGTGGGTCCTGCGAGTCGAGCAGGTGGTTCCTGCATGCTCGGCAGGTGGTTCAGGCGTGTCCGACAGGCGGTTCCGTTGTGTCCAGTAGGTGTTTCCGGCGTGTCCGGCACATGGTAGTGGCACGTCTGAGAGGTGGTTCCGGCATGCCCCGCAGGTGATTCCGGAGTGTCCGGCAAGTGGTTCTGGCATAGCCGGCTGGTGATTTTGGCGTGGCCAGCAGGTGGCTCCAGCGAGTCGAGCAGGTTGTTCCGGCGTGCTCAGCAGGTGTTTCAGATGGGTCCGTCAGGTGGTTCCGGTCTGTCCAGTAGGTGGTTCCGGCGTGTCCGGCACGTGCTTCCGGCGAGTCTGAGAGGTGGCTCCGGCATGCCCGGTGGGTGATTCCGGAGTGTCCGGCAAGTCGTTCTGGCATAGCCGGCTGGTGATTTTGGCATGTCCAGCAGGTAAGATTTTGGCATGTCCGTCAGGTGATTTTGACGTGTCCGGCGGGTGGTTCCGGGCAGTGGATCAGGTGGTTCCAGCGTTCTCGGCAGGTGATTCAGTTTGGTTCGGCAGGTGGTTCTGGTCTGTCCTGGAGGTGGTTCCGGCCTGTCCAGCACGTGGTTCTGGCACGTCTGAGAGGTGGTTCCGGCATGCCCGGCAGGTGATCCCAGAGAGTCCTCCAAGTGGTTCTGGCCCAGCCCGCAGGTGATTTTGGCGCGTCCGGCAGGTGGCTCCGGCATGCTCAGCAGGTTGTTCAGGCAGGTCCGGCAGGTGGTTCCGACGATTCGAGCAGGTGCTTCCGGCTAGCTCGGCAGGTGCTTTGGGCGTCTCCGTCACTTGATTTTGGCACATTTGAGAGGTGGGTCCAGCATTCCCAGCAGGTGATTCCAGAAAGTCCGGCAAGCGGTTCTGGCATAGCCAGCAGGTGATTTTTGCGTGTCCGGCAGGTGGGTCCTGCGAGTCGAGCAGGTGGTTCCTGCATGCTCGGCAGGTGGTTCAGGCGTGTCCGACAGGCGGTTCCGTTGTGTCCAGTAGGTGTTTCCGGCGTGTCCGGCACATGGTAGTGGCACGTCTGAGAGGTGGTTCCGGCATGCCCCGCAGGTGATTCCGGAGTGTCCGGCAAGTGGTTCTGGCATAGCCGGCTGGTGATTTTGGCGTGGCCAGCAGGTGGCTCCAGCGAGTCGAGCAGGTTGTTCCGGCGTGCTCAGCAGGTGTTTCAGATGGGTCCGTCAGGTGGTTCCGGTCTGTCCAATAGGTGGTTCCGGCGTGTCCGGCACGTGCTTCCGGCGAGTCTGAGAGGTGGCTCCGGCATGCCCGGTGGGTGATTCCGGAGTGTCCGGCAAGTCGTTCTGGCATAGCCGGCTGGTGATTTTGGCATGTCCAGCAGGTAAGATTTTGGCATGTCCGTCAGGTGATTTTGACGTGTCCGGCGGGTGGTTCCGGGCAGTGGATCAGGTGGTTCCAGCGTTCTCGGCAGGTGATTCAGTTTGGTTCGGCAGGTGGTTCTGGTCTGTCCTGGAGGTGGTTCCGGCCTGTCCAGCACGTGGTTCTGGCACGTCTGAGAGGTGGTTCCGGCATGCCCGGCAGGTGATCCCAGAGAGTCCTCCAAGTGGTTCTGGCCCAGCCCGCAGGTGATTTTGGCGCGTCCGGCAGGTGGCTCCGGCATGCTCAGCAGGTTGTTCAGGCAGGTCCGGCAGGTGGTTCCGACGATTCGAGCAGGTGCTTCCGGCTAGCTCGGCAGGTGCTTTGGGCGTCTCCGTCACTTGATTTTGGCACATTTGAGAGGTGGGTCCAGCATTCCCAGCAGGTGATTCCAGAAAGTCCGGCAAGCGGTTCTGGCATAGCCAGCAGGTGATTTTTGCGTGTCCGGCAGGTGGGTCCTGCGAGTCGAGCAGGTGGTTCCTGCATGCTCGGCAGGTGGTTCAGGCGTGTCCGACAGGCGGTTCCGTTGTGTCCAGTAGGTGTTTCCGGCGTGTCCGGCACATGGTAGTGGCACGTCTGAGAGGTGGTTCCGGCATGCCCCGCAGGTGATTCCGGAGTGTCCGGCAAGTGGTTCTGGCATAGCCGGCTGGTGATTTTGGCGTGGCCAGCAGGTGGCTCCAGCGAGTCGAGCAGGTTGTTCCGGCGTGCTCAGCAGGTGTTTCAGATGGGTCCGTCAGGTGGTTCCGGTCTGTCCAATAGGTGGTTCCGGCGTGTCCGGCACGTGCTTCCGGCGAGTCTGAGAGGTGGCTCCGGCATGCCCGGTGGGTGATTCCGGAGTGTCCGGCAAGTCGTTCTGGCATAGCCGGCTGGTGATTTTGGCATGTCCAGCAGGTAAGATTTTGGCATGTCCGTCAGGTGATTTTGACGTGTCCGGCGGGTGGTTCCGGGCAGTGGATCAGGTGGTTCCAGCGTTCTCGGCAGGTGATTCAGTTTGGTTCGGCAGGTGGTTCTGGTCTGTCCTGGAGGTGGTTCCGGCCTGTCCAGCACGTGGTTCTGGCACGTCTGAGAGGTGGTTCCGGCATGCCCGGCAGGTGATCCCAGAGAGTCCTCCAAGTGGTTCTGGCCCAGCCCGCAGGTGATTTTGGCGCGTCCGGCAGGTGGTTCCGGCATGCTCAGCAGGTTGTTCAGGCAGGTCCGGCAGGTGGTTCCGACGATTCGAGCAGGTGCTTCCGGCTAGCTCGGCAGGTGCTTTGGGCGTCTCCGTCACTTGATTTTGGCACATTTGAGAGGTGGGTCCAGCATTCCCAGCAGGTGATTCCAGAAAGTCCGGCAAGCGGTTCTGGCATAGCCAGCAGGTGATTTTTGCGTGTCCGGCAGGTGGGTCCTGCGAGTCGAGCAGGTGGTTCCTGCATGCTCGGCAGGTGGTTCAGGCGTGTCCGACAGGCGGTTCCGTTGTGTCCAGTAGGTGTTTCCGGCGTGTCCGGCACATGGTAGTGGCACGTCTGAGAGGTGGTTCCGGCATGCCCCGCAGGTGATTCCGGAGTGTCCAGCAAGTGGTTCTGGCATAGCCGGCTGGTGATTTTGGCGTGGCCAGCAGGTGGCTCCAGCGAGTCGAGCAGGTTGTTCCGGCGTGCTCAGCAGGTGTTTCAGATGGGTCCGTCAGGTGGTTCCGGTCTGTCCAATAGGTGGTTCCGGCGTGTCCGGCACGTGCTTCCGGCGAGTCTGAGAGGTGGCTCCGGCATGCCCGGTGGGTGATTCCGGAGTGTCCGGCAAGTCGTTCTGGCATAGCCGGCTGGTGATTTTGGCATGTCCAGCAGGTAAGATTTTGGCATGTCCGTCAGGTGATTTTGACGTGTCCGGCGGGTGGTTCCGGGCAGTGGATCAGGTGGTTCCAGCGTTCTCGGCAGGTGATTCAGTTTGGTTCGGCAGGTGGTTCTGGTCTGTCCTGGACGTGGTTCCGGCCTGTCCAGCACGTGGTTCTGGCACGTCTGAGAGGTGGTTCCGGCATGCCCGGCAGGTGATCCCAGAGAGTCCTCCAAGTGGTTCTGGCCCAGCCCGCAGGTGATTTTGGCGCGTCCGGCAGGTGGTTCCGGCATGCTCAGCAGGTTGTTCAGGCAGGTCCGGCAGGTGGTTCCGACGATTCGAGCAGGTGCTTCCGGCTAGCTCGGCAGGTGCTTTGGGCGTCTCCGTCACTTGATTTTGGCACATTTGAGAGGTGGGTCCAGCATTCCCAGCAGGTGATTCCAGAAAGTCCGGCAAGCGGTTCTGGCATAGCCAGCAGGTGATTTTTGCGTGTCCGGCAGGTGGGTCCTGCGAGTCGAGCAGGTGGTTCCTGCATGCTCGGCAGGTGGTTCAGGCGTGTCCGACAGGCGGTTCCGTTGTGTCCAGTAGGTGTTTCCGGCGTGTCCGGCACATGGTAGTGGCACGTCTGAGAGGTGGTTCCGGCATGCCCCGCAGGTGATTCCGGAGTGTCCAGCAAGTGGTTCTGGCATAGCCGGCTGGTGATTTTGGCGTGGCCAGCAGGTGGCTCCAGCGAGTCGAGCAGGTTGTTCCGGCGTGCTCAGCAGGTGTTTCAGATGGGTCCGTCAGGTGGTTCCGGTCTGTCCAATAGGTGGTTCCGGCGTGTCTGGCACGTGCTTCCGGCGAGTCTGAGAGGTGGCTCCGGCATGCCCGGTGGGTGATTCCGGAGTGTCCGGCAAGTCGTTCTGGCATAGCCGGCTGGTGATTTTGGCATGTCCAGCAGGTAAGATTTTGGCATGTCCGTCAGGTGATTTTGACATGTCCGGCGGGTGGTTCCGGGCAGTGGATCAGGTGGTTCCAGCGTTCTCGGCAGGTGATTCAGTTTGGTTCGGCAGGTGGTTCTGGTCTGTCCTGGAGGTGGTTCCGGCCTGTCCAGCACGTGGTTCTGGCACGTCTGAGAGGTGGTTCCGGCATGCCCGGCAGGTGATCCCAGAGAGTCCTCCAAGTGGTTCTGGCCCAGCCCGCAGGTGATTTTGGCGCGTCCGGCAGGTGGCTCCGGCATGCTCAGCAGGTTGTTCAGGCAGGTCCGGCAGGTGGTTCCGACGATTCGAGCAGGTGCTTCCGGCTAGCTCGGCAGGTGCTTTGGGCGTCTCCGTCACTTGATTTTGGCACATTTGAGAGGTGGGTCCAGCATTCCCAGCAGGTGATTCCAGAAAGTCCGGCAAGCGGTTCTGGCATAGCCAGCAGGTGATTTTTGCGTGTCCGGCAGGTGGGTCCTGCGAGTCGAGCAGGTGGTTCCTGCATGCTCGGCAGGTGGTTCAGGCGTGTCCGACAGGCGGTTCCGTTGTGTCCAGTAGGTGTTTCCGGCGTGTCCGGCACATGGTAGTGGCACGTCTGAGAGGTGGTTCCGGCATGCCCCGCAGGTGATTCCGGAGTGTCCAGCAAGTGGTTCTGGCATAGCCGGCTGGTGATTTTGGCGTGGCCAGCAGGTGGCTCCAGCGAGTCGAGCAGGTTGTTCCGGCGTGCTCAGCAGGTGTTTCAGATGGGTCCGTCAGGTGGTTCCGGTCTGTCCAATAGGTGGTTCCGGCGTGTCCGGCACGTGCTTCCGGCGAGTCTGAGAGGTGGCTCCGGCATGCCCGGTGGGTGATTCCGGAGTGTCCGGCAAGTCGTTCTGGCATAGCCGGCTGGTGATTTTGGCATGTCCGTCAGGTGATTTTGACGTGTCCGGCGGGTGGTTCCGGGCAGTGGATCAGGTGGTTCCAGCGTTCTCGGCAGGTGATTCAGTTTGGTTCGGCAGGTGGTTCTGGTCTGTCCTGGAGGTGGTTCCGGCCTGTCCAGCACGTGGTTCTGGCACGTCTGAGAGGTGGTTCCGGCATGCCCGGCAGGTGATCCCAGAGAGTCCTCCAAGTGGTTCTGGCCCAGCCCGCAGGTGATTTTGGCGCGTCCGGCAGGTGGCTCCGGCATGCTCAGCAGGTTGTTCAGGCAGGTCCGGCAGGTGGTTCCGACGATTCGAGCAGGTGCTTCCGGCTAGCTCGGCAGGTGCTTTGGGCGTCTCCGTCACTTGATTTTGGCACATTTGAGAGGTGGGTCCAGCATTCCCAGCAGGTGATTCCAGAAAGTCCGGCAAGCGGTTCTGGCATAGCCAGCAGGTGATTTTTGCGTGTCCGGCAGGTGGGTCCTGCGAGTCGAGCAGGTGGTTCCTGCATGCTCGGCAGGTGGTTCAGGCGTGTCCGACAGGCGGTTCCGTTGTGTCCAGTAGGTGTTTCCGGCGTGTCCGGCACATGGTAGTGGCACGTCTGAGAGGTGGTTCCGGCATGCCCCGCAGGTGATTCCGGAGTGTCCGGCAAGTGGTTCTGGCATAGCCGGCTGGTGATTTTGGCGTGGCCAGCAGGTGGCTCCAGCGAGTCGAGCAGGTTGTTCCGGCGTGCTCAGCAGGTGTTTCAGATGGGTCCGTCAGGTGGTTCCGGTCTGTCCAGTAGGTGGTTCCGGCGTGTCCGGCACGTGCTTCCGGCGAGTCTGAGAGGTGGCTCCGGCATGCCCGGTGGGTGATTCCGGAGTGTCCGGCAAGTCGTTCTGGCATAGCCGGCTGGTGATTTTGGCATGTCCAGCAGGTAAGATTTTGGCATGTCCGTCAGGTGATTTTGACGTGTCCGGCGGGTGGTTCCGGGCAGTGGATCAGGTGGTTCCAGCGTTCTCGGCAGGTGATTCAGTTTGGTTCGGCAGGTGGTTCTGGTCTGTCCTGGAGGTGGTTCCGGCCTGTCCAGCACGTGGTTCTGGCACGTCTGAGAGGTGGTTCCGGCATGCCCGGCAGGTGATCCCAGAGAGTCCTCCAAGTGGTTCTGGCCCAGCCCGCAGGTGATTTTGGCGCGTCCGGCAGGTGGCTCCGGCATGCTCAGCAGGTTGTTCAGGCAGGTCCGGCAGGTGGTTCCGACGATTCGAGCAGGTGCTTCCGGCTAGCTCGGCAGGTGCTTTGGGCGTCTCCGTCACTTGATTTTGGCACATTTGAGAGGTGGGTCCAGCATTCCCAGCAGGTGATTCCAGAAAGTCCGGCAAGCGGTTCTGGCATAGCCAGCAGGTGATTTTTGCGTGTCCGGCAGGTGGGTCCTGCGAGTCGAGCAGGTGGTTCCTGCATGCTCGGCAGGTGGTTCAGGCGTGTCCGACAGGCGGTTCCGTTGTGTCCAGTAGGTGTTTCCGGCGTGTCCGGCACATGGTAGTGGCACGTCTGAGAGGTGGTTCCGGCATGCCCCGCAGGTGATTCCGGAGTGTCCGGCAAGTGGTTCTGGCATAGCCGGCTGGTGATTTTGGCGTGGCCAGCAGGTGGCTCCAGCGAGTCGAGCAGGTTGTTCCGGCGTGCTCAGCAGGTGTTTCAGATGGGTCCGTCAGGTGGTTCCGGTCTGTCCAGTAGGTGGTTCCGGCGTGTCCGGCACGTGCTTCCGGCGAGTCTGAGAGGTGGCTCCGGCATGCCCGGTGGGTGATTCCGGAGTGTCCGGCAAGTCGTTCTGGCATAGCCGGCTGGTGATTTTGGCATGTCCAGCAGGTAAGATTTTGGCATGTCCGTCAGGTGATTTTGACGTGTCCGGCGGGTGGTTCCGGGCAGTGGATCAGGTGGTTCCAGCGTTCTCGGCAGGTGATTCAGTTTGGTTCGGCAGGTGGTTCTGGTCTGTCCTGGAGGTGGTTCCGGCCTGTCCAGCACGTGGTTCTGGCACGTCTGAGAGGTGGTTCCGGCATGCCCGGCAGGTGATCCCAGAGAGTCCTCCAAGTGGTTCTGGCCCAGCCCGCAGGTGATTTTGGCGCGTCCGGCAGGTGGTTCCGGCATGCTCAGCAGGTTGTTCAGGCAGGTCCGGCAGGTGGTTCCGACGATTCGAGCAGGTGCTTCCGGCTAGCTCGGCAGGTGCTTTGGGCGTCTCCGTCACTTGATTTTGGCACATTTGAGAGGTGGGTCCAGCATTCCCAGCAGGTGATTCCAGAAAGTCCGGCAAGCGGTTCTGGCATAGCCAGCAGGTGATTTTTGCGTGTCCGGCAGGTGGGTCCTGCGAGTCGAGCAGGTGGTTCCTGCATGCTCGGCAGGTGGTTCAGGCGTGTCCGACAGGCGGTTCCGTTGTGTCCAGTAGGTGTTTCCGGCGTGTCCGGCACATGGTAGTGGCACGTCTGAGAGGTGGTTCCGGCATGCCCCGCAGGTGATTCCGGAGTGTCCGGCAAGTGGTTCTGGCATAGCCGGCTGGTGATTTTGGCGTGGCCAGCAGGTGGCTCCAGCGAGTCGAGCAGGTTGTTCCGGCGTGCTCAGCAGGTGTTTCAGATGGGTCCGTCAGGTGGTTCCGGTCTGTCCAGTAGGTGGTTCCGGCGTGTCCGGCACGTGCTTCCGGCGAGTCTGAGAGGTGGCTCCGGCATGCCCGGTGGGTGATTCCGGAGTGTCCGGCAAGTCGTTCTGGCATAGCCGGCTGGTGATTTTGGCATGTCCAGCAGGTAAGATTTTGGCATGTCCGTCAGGTGATTTTGACGTGTCCGGCGGGTGGTTCCGGGCAGTGGATCAGGTGGTTCCAGCGTTCTCGGCAGGTGATTCAGTTTGGTTCGGCAGGTGGTTCTGGTCTGTCCTGGAGGTGGTTCCGGCCTGTCCAGCACGTGGTTCTGGCACGTCTGAGAGGTGGTTCCGGCATGCCCGGCAGGTGATCCCAGAGAGTCCTCCAAGTGGTTCTGGCCCAGCCCGCAGGTGATTTTGGCGCGTCCGGCAGGTGGCTCCGGCATGCTCAGCAGGTTGTTCAGGCAGGTCCGGCAGGTGGTTCCGACGATTCGAGCAGGTGCTTCCGGCTAGCTCGGCAGGTGCTTTGGGCGTCTCCGTCACTTGATTTTGGCACATTTGAGAGGTGGGTCCAGCATTCCCAGCAGGTGATTCCAGAAAGTCCGGCAAGCGGTTCTGGCATAGCCAGCAGGTGATTTTTGCGTGTCCGGCAGGTGGGTCCTGCGAGTCGAGCAGGTGGTTCCTGCATGCTCGGCAGGTGGTTCAGGCGTGTCCGACAGGCGGTTCCGTTGTGTCCAGTAGGTGTTTCCGGCGTGTCCGGCACATGGTAGTGGCACGTCTGAGAGGTGGTTCCGGCATGCCCCGCAGGTGATTCCGGAGTGTCCGGCAAGTGGTTCTGGCATAGCCGGCTGGTGATTTTGGCGTGGCCAGCAGGTGGCTCCAGCGAGTCGAGCAGGTTGTTCCGGCGTGCTCAGCAGGTGTTTCAGATGGGTCCGTCAGGTGGTTCCGGTCTGTCCAATAGGTGGTTCCGGCGTGTCCGGCACGTGCTTCCGGCGAGTCTGAGAGGTGGCTCCGGCATGCCCGGTGGGTGATTCCGGAGTGTCCGGCAAGTCGTTCTGGCATAGCCGGCTGGTGATTTTGGCATGTCCAGCAGGTAAGATTTTGGCATGTCCGTCAGGTGATTTTGACGTGTCCGGCGGGTGGTTCCGGGCAGTGGATCAGGTGGTTCCAGCGTTCTCGGCAGGTGATTCAGTTTGGTTCGGCAGGTGGTTCTGGTCTGTCCTGGACGTGGTTCCGGCCTGTCCAGCACGTGGTTCTGGCACGTCTGAGAGGTGGTTCCGGCATGCCCGGCAGGTGATCCCAGAGAGTCCTCCAAGTGGTTCTGGCCCAGCCCGCAGGTGATTTTGGCGCGTCCGGCAGGTGGCTCCGGCATGCTCAGCAGGTTGTTCAGGCAGGTCCGGCAGGTGGTTCCGACGATTCGAGCAGGTGCTTCCGGCTAGCTCGGCAGGTGCTTTGGGCGTCTCCGTCACTTGATTTTGGCACATTTGAGAGGTGGGTCCAGCATTCCCAGCAGGTGATTCCAGAAAGTCCGGCAAGCGGTTCTGGCATAGCCAGCAGGTGATTTTTGCGTGTCCGGCAGGTGGGTCCTGCGAGTCGAGCAGGTGGTTCCTGCATGCTCGGCAGGTGGTTCAGGCGTGTCCGACAGGCGGTTCCGTTGTGTCCAGTAGGTGTTTCCGGCGTGTCCGGCACATGGTAGTGGCACGTCTGAGAGGTGGTTCCGGCATGCCCCGCAGGTGATTCCGGAGTGTCCGGCAAGTGGTTCTGGCATAGCCGGCTGGTGATTTTGGCGTGGCCAGCAGGTGGCTCCAGCGAGTCGAGCAGGTTGTTCCGGCGTGCTCAGCAGGTGTTTCAGATGGGTCCGTCAGGTGGTTCCGGTCTGTCCAATAGGTGGTTCCGGCGTGTCCGGCACGTGCTTCCGGCGAGTCTGAGAGGTGGCTCCGGCATGCCCGGTGGGTGATTCCGGAGTGTCCGGCAAGTCGTTCTGGCATAGCCTGCTGGTGATTTTGGCATGTCCAGCAGGTAAGATTTTGGCATGTCCGTCAGGTGATTTTGACGTGTCCGGCGGGTGGTTCCGGGCAGTGGATCAGGTGGTTCCAGCGTTCTCGGCAGGTGATTCAGTTTGGTTCGGCAGGTGGTTCTGGTCTGTCCTGGAGGTGGTTCCGGCCTGTCCAGCACGTGGTTCTGGCACGTCTGAGAGGTGGTTCCGGCATGCCCGGCAGGTGATCCCAGAGAGTCCTCCAAGTGGTTCTGGCCCAGCCCGCAGGTGATTTTGGCGCGTCCGGCAGGTGGTTCCGGCATGCTCAGCAGGTTGTTCAGGCAGGTCCGGCAGGTGGTTCCGACGATTCGAGCAGGTGCTTCCGGCTAGCTCGGCAGGTGCTTTGGGCGTCTCCGTCACTTGATTTTGGCACATTTGAGAGGTGGGTCCAGCATTCCCAGCAGGTGATTCCAGAAAGTCCGGCAAGCGGTTCTGGCATAGCCAGCAGGTGATTTTTGCGTGTCCGGCAGGTGGGTCCTGCGAGTCGAGCAGGTGGTTCCTGCATGCTCGGCAGGTGGTTCAGGCGTGTCCGACAGGCGGTTCCGTTGTGTCCAGTAGGTGTTTCCGGCGTGTCCGGCACATGGTAGTGGCACGTCTGAGAGGTGGTTCCGGCATGCCCCGCAGGTGATTCCGGAGTGTCCGGCAAGTGGTTCTGGCATAGCCGGCTGGTGATTTTGGCGTGGCCAGCAGGTGGCTCCAGCGAGTCGAGCAGGTTGTTCCGGCGTGCTCAGCAGGTGTTTCAGATGGGTCCGTCAGGTGGTTCCGGTCTGTCCAGTAGGTGGTTCCGGCGTGTCCGGCACGTGCTTCCGGCGAGTCTGAGAGGTGGCTCCGGCATGCCCGGTGGGTGATTCCGGAGTGTCCGGCAAGTCGTTCTGGCATAGCCGGCTGGTGATTTTGGCATGTCCAGCAGGTAAGATTTTGGCATGTCCGTCAGGTGATTTTGACGTGTCCGGCGGGTGGTTCCGGGCAGTGGATCAGGTGGTTCCAGCGTTCTCGGCAGGTGATTCAGTTTGGTTCGGCAGGTGGTTCTGGTCTGTCCTGGACGTGGTTCCGGCCTGTCCAGCACGTGGTTCTGGCACGTCTGAGAGGTGGTTCCGGCATGCCCGGCAGGTGATCCCAGAGAGTCCTCCAAGTGGTTCTGGCCCAGCCCGCAGGTGATTTTGGCGCGTCCGGCAGGTGGCTCCGGCATGCTCAGCAGGTTGTTCAGGCAGGTCCGGCAGGTGGTTCCGACGATTCGAGCAGGTGCTTCCGGCTAGCTCGGCAGGTGCTTTGGGCGTCTCCGTCACTTGATTTTGGCACATTTGAGAGGTGGGTCCAGCATTCCCAGCAGGTGATTCCAGAAAGTCCGGCAAGCGGTTCTGGCATAGCCAGCAGGTGATTTTTGCGTGTCCGGCAGGTGGGTCCTGCGAGTCGAGCAGGTGGTTCCTGCATGCTCGGCAGGTGGTTCAGGCGTGTCCGACAGGCGGTTCCGTTGTGTCCAGTAGGTGTTTCCGGCGTGTCCGGCACATGGTAGTGGCACGTCTGAGAGGTGGTTCCGGCATGCCCCGCAGGTGATTCCGGAGTGTCCGGCAAGTGGTTCTGGCATAGCCGGCTGGTGATTTTGGCGTGGCCAGCAGGTGGCTCCAGCGAGTCGAGCAGGTTGTTCCGGCGTGCTCAGCAGGTGTTTCAGATGGGTCCGTCAGGTGGTTCCGGTCTGTCCAATAGGTGGTTCCGGCGTGTCCGGCACGTGCTTCCGGCGAGTCTGAGAGGTGGCTCCGGCATGCCCGGTGGGTGATTCCGGAGTGTCCGGCAAGTCGTTCTGGCATAGCCGGCTGGTGATTTTGGCATGTCCAGCAGGTAAGATTTTGGCATGTCCGTCAGGTGATTTTGACGTGTCCGGCGGGTGGTTCCGGGCAGTGGATCAGGTGGTTCCAGCGTTCTCGGCAGGTGATTCAGTTTGGTTCGGCAGGTGGTTCTGGTCTGTCCTGGAGGTGGTTCCGGCCTGTCCAGCACGTGGTTCTGGCACGTCTGAGAGGTGGTTCCGGCATGCCCGGCAGGTGATCCCAGAGAGTCCTCCAAGTGGTTCTGGCCCAGCCCGCAGGTGATTTTGGCGCGTCCGGCAGGTGGCTCCGGCATGCTCAGCAGGTTGTTCAGGCAGGTCCGGCAGGTGGTTCCGACGATTCGAGCAGGTGCTTCCGGCTAGCTCGGCAGGTGCTTTGGGCGTCTCCGTCACTTGATTTTGGCACATTTGAGAGGTGGGTCCAGCATTCCCAGCAGGTGATTCCAGAAAGTCCGGCAAGCGGTTCTGGCATAGCCAGCAGGTGATTTTTGCGTGTCCGGCAGGTGGGTCCTGCGAGTCGAGCAGGTGGTTCCTGCATGCTCGGCAGGTGGTTCAGGCGTGTCCGACAGGCGGTTCCGTTGTGTCCAGTAGGTGTTTCCGGCGTGTCCGGCACATGGTAGTGGCACGTCTGAGAGGTGGTTCCGGCATGCCCCGCAGGTGATTCCGGAGTGTCCGGCAAGTGGTTCTGGCATAGCCGGCTGGTGATTTTGGCGTGGCCAGCAGGTGGCTCCAGCGAGTCGAGCAGGTTGTTCCGGCGTGCTCAGCAGGTGTTTCAGATGGGTCCGTCAGGTGGTTCCGGTCTGTCCAATAGGTGGTTCCGGCGTGTCCGGCACGTGCTTCCGGCGAGTCTGAGAGGTGGCTCCGGCATGCCCGGTGGGTGATTCCGGAGTGTCCGGCAAGTCGTTCTGGCATAGCCGGCTGGTGATTTTGGCATGTCCAGCAGGTAAGATTTTGGCATGTCCGTCAGGTGATTTTGACGTGTCCGGCGGGTGGTTCCGGGCAGTGGATCAGGTGGTTCCAGCGTTCTCGGCAGGTGATTCAGTTTGGTTCGGCAGGTGGTTCTGGTCTGTCCTGGAGGTGGTTCCGGCCTGTCCAGCACGTGGTTCTGGCACGTCTGAGAGGTGGTTCCGGCATGCCCGGCAGGTGATCCCAGAGAGTCCTCCAAGTGGTTCTGGCCCAGCCCGCAGGTGATTTTGGCGCGTCCGGCAGGTGGTTCCGGCATGCTCAGCAGGTTGTTCAGGCAGGTCCGGCAGGTGGTTCCGACGATTCGAGCAGGTGCTTCCGGCTAGCTCGGCAGGTGCTTTGGGCGTCTCCGTCACTTGATTTTGGCACATTTGAGAGGTGGGTCCAGCATTCCCAGCAGGTGATTCCAGAAAGTCCGGCAAGCGGTTCTGGCATAGCCAGCAGGTGATTTTTGCGTGTCCGGCAGGTGGGTCCTGCGAGTCGAGCAGGTGGTTCCTGCATGCTCGGCAGGTGGTTCAGGCGTGTCCGACAGGCGGTTCCGTTGTGTCCAGTAGGTGTTTCCGGCGTGTCCGGCACATGGTAGTGGCACGTCTGAGAGGTGGTTCCGGCATGCCCCGCAGGTGATTCCGGAGTGTCCAGCAAGTGGTTCTGGCATAGCCGGCTGGTGATTTTGGCGTGGCCAGCAGGTGGCTCCAGCGAGTCGAGCAGGTTGTTCCGGCGTGCTCAGCAGGTGTTTCAGATGGGTCCGTCAGGTGGTTCCGGTCTGTCCAATAGGTGGTTCCGGCGTGTCCGGCACGTGCTTCCGGCGAGTCTGAGAGGTGGCTCCGGCATGCCCGGTGGGTGATTCCGGAGTGTCCGGCAAGTCGTTCTGGCATAGCCGGCTGGTGATTTTGGCATGTCCAGCAGGTAAGATTTTGGCATGTCCGTCAGGTGATTTTGACGTGTCCGGCGGGTGGTTCCGGGCAGTGGATCAGGTGGTTCCAGCGTTCTCGGCAGGTGATTCAGTTTGGTTCGGCAGGTGGTTCTGGTCTGTCCTGGACGTGGTTCCGGCCTGTCCAGCACGTGGTTCTGGCACGTCTGAGAGGTGGTTCCGGCATGCCCGGCAGGTGATCCCAGAGAGTCCTCCAAGTGGTTCTGGCCCAGCCCGCAGGTGATTTTGGCGCGTCCGGCAGGTGGTTCCGGCATGCTCAGCAGGTTGTTCAGGCAGGTCCGGCAGGTGGTTCCGACGATTCGAGCAGGTGCTTCCGGCTAGCTCGGCAGGTGCTTTGGGCGTCTCCGTCACTTGATTTTGGCACATTTGAGAGGTGGGTCCAGCATTCCCAGCAGGTGATTCCAGAAAGTCCGGCAAGCGGTTCTGGCATAGCCAGCAGGTGATTTTTGCGTGTCCGGCAGGTGGGTCCTGCGAGTCGAGCAGGTGGTTCCTGCATGCTCGGCAGGTGGTTCAGGCGTGTCCGACAGGCGGTTCCGTTGTGTCCAGTAGGTGTTTCCGGCGTGTCCGGCACATGGTAGTGGCACGTCTGAGAGGTGGTTCCGGCATGCCCCGCAGGTGATTCCGGAGTGTCCAGCAAGTGGTTCTGGCATAGCCGGCTGGTGATTTTGGCGTGGCCAGCAGGTGGCTCCAGCGAGTCGAGCAGGTTGTTCCGGCGTGCTCAGCAGGTGTTTCAGATGGGTCCGTCAGGTGGTTCCGGTCTGTCCAATAGGTGGTTCCGGCGTGTCTGGCACGTGCTTCCGGCGAGTCTGAGAGGTGGCTCCGGCATGCCCGGTGGGTGATTCCGGAGTGTCCGGCAAGTCGTTCTGGCATAGCCGGCTGGTGATTTTGGCATGTCCAGCAGGTAAGATTTTGGCATGTCCGTCAGGTGATTTTGACATGTCCGGCGGGTGGTTCCGGGCAGTGGATCAGGTGGTTCCAGCGTTCTCGGCAGGTGATTCAGTTTGGTTCGGCAGGTGGTTCTGGTCTGTCCTGGAGGTGGTTCCGGCCTGTCCAGCACGTGGTTCTGGCACGTCTGAGAGGTGGTTCCGGCATGCCCGGCAGGTGATCCCAGAGAGTCCTCCAAGTGGTTCTGGCCCAGCCCGCAGGTGATTTTGGCGCGTCCGGCAGGTGGCTCCGGCATGCTCAGCAGGTTGTTCAGGCAGGTCCGGCAGGTGGTTCCGACGATTCGAGCAGGTGCTTCCGGCTAGCTCGGCAGGTGCTTTGGGCGTCTCCGTCACTTGATTTTGGCACATTTGAGAGGTGGGTCCAGCATTCCCAGCAGGTGATTCCAGAAAGTCCGGCAAGCGGTTCTGGCATAGCCAGCAGGTGATTTTTGCGTGTCCGGCAGGTGGGTCCTGCGAGTCGAGCAGGTGGTTCCTGCATGCTCGGCAGGTGGTTCAGGCGTGTCCGACAGGCGGTTCCGTTGTGTCCAGTAGGTGTTTCCGGCGTGTCCGGCACATGGTAGTGGCACGTCTGAGAGGTGGTTCCGGCATGCCCCGCAGGTGATTCCGGAGTGTCCAGCAAGTGGTTCTGGCATAGCCGGCTGGTGATTTTGGCGTGGCCAGCAGGTGGCTCCAGCGAGTCGAGCAGGTTGTTCCGGCGTGCTCAGCAGGTGTTTCAGATGGGTCCGTCAGGTGGTTCCGGTCTGTCCAATAGGTGGTTCCGGCGTGTCCGGCACGTGCTTCCGGCGAGTCTGAGAGGTGGCTCCGGCATGCCCGGTGGGTGATTCCGGAGTGTCCGGCAAGTCGTTCTGGCATAGCCGGCTGGTGATTTTGGCATGTCCGTCAGGTGATTTTGACGTGTCCGGCGGGTGGTTCCGGGCAGTGGATCAGGTGGTTCCAGCGTTCTCGGCAGGTGATTCAGTTTGGTTCGGCAGGTGGTTCTGGTCTGTCCTGGAGGTGGTTCCGGCCTGTCCAGCACGTGGTTCTGGCACGTCTGAGAGGTGGTTCCGGCATGCCCGGCAGGTGATCCCAGAGAGTCCTCCAAGTGGTTCTGGCCCAGCCCGCAGGTGATTTTGGCGCGTCCGGCAGGTGGCTCCGGCATGCTCAGCAGGTTGTTCAGGCAGGTCCGGCAGGTGGTTCCGACGATTCGAGCAGGTGCTTCCGGCTAGCTCGGCAGGTGCTTTGGGCGTCTCCGTCACTTGATTTTGGCACATTTGAGAGGTGGGTCCAGCATTCCCAGCAGGTGATTCCAGAAAGTCCGGCAAGCGGTTCTGGCATAGCCAGCAGGTGATTTTTGCGTGTCCGGCAGGTGGGTCCTGCGAGTCGAGCAGGTGGTTCCTGCATGCTCGGCAGGTGGTTCAGGCGTGTCCGACAGGCGGTTCCGTTGTGTCCAGTAGGTGTTTCCGGCGTGTCCGGCACATGGTAGTGGCACGTCTGAGAGGTGGTTCCGGCATGCCCCGCAGGTGATTCCGGAGTGTCCAGCAAGTGGTTCTGGCATAGCCGGCTGGTGATTTTGGCGTGGCCAGCAGGTGGCTCCAGCGAGTCGAGCAGGTTGTTCCGGCGTGCTCAGCAGGTGTTTCAGATGGGTCCGTCAGGTGGTTCCGGTCTGTCCAATAGGTGGTTCCGGCGTGTCCGGCACGTGCTTCCGGCGAGTCTGAGAGGTGGCTCCGGCATGCCCGGTGGGTGATTCCGGAGTGTCCGGCAAGTCGTTCTGGCATAGCCGGCTGGTGATTTTGGCATGTCCAGCAGGTAAGATTTTGGCATGTCCGTCAGGTGATTTTGACGTGTCCGGCGGGTGGTTCCGGGCAGTGGATCAGGTGGTTCCAGCGTTCTCGGCAGGTGATTCAGTTTGGTTCGGCAGGTGGTTCTGGTCTGTCCTGGACGTGGTTCCGGCCTGTCCAGCACGTGGTTCTGGCACGTCTGAGAGGTGGTTCCGGCATGCCCGGCAGGTGATCCCAGAGAGTCCTCCAAGTGGTTCTGGCCCAGCCCGCAGGTGATTTTGGCGCGTCCGGCAGGTGGCTCCGGCATGCTCAGCAGGTTGTTCAGGCAGGTCCGGCAGGTGGTTCCGACGATTCGAGCAGGTGCTTCCGGCTAGCTCGGCAGGTGCTTTGGGCGTCTCCGTCACTTGATTTTGGCACATTTGAGAGGTGGGTCCAGCATTCCCAGCAGGTGATTCCAGAAAGTCCGGCAAGCGGTTCTGGCATAGCCAGCAGGTGATTTTTGCGTGTCCGGCAGGTGGGTCCTGCGAGTCGAGCAGGTGGTTCCTGCATGCTCGGCAGGTGGTTCAGGCGTGTCCGACAGGCGGTTCCGTTGTGTCCAGTAGGTGTTTCCGGCGTGTCCGGCACATGGTAGTGGCACGTCTGAGAGGTGGTTCCGGCATGCCCCGCAGGTGATTCCGGAGTGTCCGGCAAGTGGTTCTGGCATAGCCGGCTGGTGATTTTGGCGTGGCCAGCAGGTGGCTCCAGCGAGTCGAGCAGGTTGTTCCGGCGTGCTCAGCAGGTGTTTCAGATGGGTCCGTCAGGTGGTTCCGGTCTGTCCAATAGGTGGTTCCGGCGTGTCCGGCACGTGCTTCCGGCGAGTCTGAGAGGTGGCTCCGGCATGCCCGGTGGGTGATTCCGGAGTGTCCGGCAAGTCGTTCTGGCATAGCCTGCTGGTGATTTTGGCATGTCCAGCAGGTAAGATTTTGGCATGTCCGTCAGGTGATTTTGACGTGTCCGGCGGGTGGTTCCGGGCAGTGGATCAGGTGGTTCCAGCGTTCTCGGCAGGTGATTCAGTTTGGTTCGGCAGGTGGTTCTGGTCTGTCCTGGAGGTGGTTCCGGCCTGTCCAGCACGTGGTTCTGGCACGTCTGAGAGGTGGTTCCGGCATGCCCGGCAGGTGATCCCAGAGAGTCCTCCAAGTGGTTCTGGCCCAGCCCGCAGGTGATTTTGGCGCGTCCGGCAGGTGGTTCCGGCATGCTCAGCAGGTTGTTCAGGCAGGTCCGGCAGGTGGTTCCGACGATTCGAGCAGGTGCTTCCGGCTAGCTCGGCAGGTGCTTTGGGCGTCTCCGTCACTTGATTTTGGCACATTTGAGAGGTGGGTCCAGCATTCCCAGCAGGTGATTCCAGAAAGTCCGGCAAGCGGTTCTGGCATAGCCAGCAGGTGATTTTTGCGTGTCCGGCAGGTGGGTCCTGCGAGTCGAGCAGGTGGTTCCTGCATGCTCGGCAGGTGGTTCAGGCGTGTCCGACAGGCGGTTCCGTTGTGTCCAGTAGGTGTTTCCGGCGTGTCCGGCACATGGTAGTGGCACGTCTGAGAGGTGGTTCCGGCATGCCCCGCAGGTGATTCCGGAGTGTCCGGCAAGTGGTTCTGGCATAGCCGGCTGGTGATTTTGGCGTGGCCCGCAGGTGGCTCCAGCGAGTCGAGCAGGTTGTTCCGGCGTGCTCAGCAGGTGTTTCAGATGGGTCCGTCAGGTGGTTCCGGTCTGTCCAATAGGTGGTTCCGGCGTGTCCGGCACGTGCTTCCGGCGAGTCTGAGAGGTGGCTCCGGCATGCCCGGTGGGTGATTCCGGAGTGTCCGGCAAGTCGTTCTGGCATAGCCGGCTGGTGATTTTGGCATGTCCAGCAGGTAAGATTTTGGCATGTCCGTCAGGTGATTTTGACGTGTCCGGCGGGTGGTTCCGGGCAGTGGATCAGGTGGTTCCAGCGTTCTCGGCAGGTGATTCAGTTTGGTTCGGCAGGTGGTTCTGGTCTGTCCTGGAGGTGGTTCCGGCCTGTCCAGCACGTGGTTCTGGCACGTCTGAGAGGTGGTTCCGGCATGCCCGGCAGGTGATCCCAGAGAGTCCTCCAAGTGGTTCTGGCCCAGCCCGCAGGTGATTTTGGCGCGTCCGGCAGGTGGCTCCGGCATGCTCAGCAGGTTGTTCAGGCAGGTCCGGCAGGTGGTTCCGACGATTCGAGCAGGTGCTTCCGGCTAGCTCGGCAGGTGCTTTGGGCGTCTCCGTCACTTGATTTTGGCACATTTGAGAGGTGGGTCCAGCATTCCCAGCAGGTGATTCCAGAAAGTCCGGCAAGCGGTTCTGGCATAGCCAGCAGGTGATTTTTGCGTGTCCGGCAGGTGGGTCCTGCGAGTCGAGCAGGTGGTTCCTGCATGCTCGGCAGGTGGTTCAGGCGTGTCCGACAGGCGGTTCCGTTGTGTCCAGTAGGTGTTTCCGGCGTGTCCGGCACATGGTAGTGGCACGTCTGAGAGGTGGTTCCGGCATGCCCCGCAGGTGATTCCGGAGTGTCCGGCAAGTGGTTCTGGCATAGCCGGCTGGTGATTTTGGCGTGGCCAGCAGGTGGCTCCAGCGAGTCGAGCAGGTTGTTCCGGCGTGCTCAGCAGGTGTTTCAGATGGGTCCGTCAGGTGGTTCCGGTCTGTCCAATAGGTGGTTCCGGCGTGTCCGGCACGTGCTTCCGGCGAGTCTGAGAGGTGGCTCCGGCATGCCCGGTGGGTGATTCCGGAGTGTCCGGCAAGTCGTTCTGGCATAGCCGGCTGGTGATTTTGGCATGTCCAGCAGGTAAGATTTTGGCATGTCCGTCAGGTGATTTTGACGTGTCCGGCGGGTGGTTCCGGGCAGTGGATCAGGTGGTTCCAGCGTTCTCGGCAGGTGATTCAGTTTGGTTCGGCAGGTGGTTCTGGTCTGTCCTGGAGGTGGTTCCGGCCTGTCCAGCACGTGGTTCTGGCACGTCTGAGAGGTGGTTCCGGCATGCCCGGCAGGTGATCCCAGAGAGTCCTCCAAGTGGTTCTGGCCCAGCCCGCAGGTGATTTTGGCGCGTCCGGCAGGTGGTTCCGGCATGCTCAGCAGGTTGTTCAGGCAGGTCCGGCAGGTGGTTCCGACGATTCGAGCAGGTGCTTCCGGCTAGCTCGGCAGGTGCTTTGGGCGTCTCCGTCACTTGATTTTGGCACATTTGAGAGGTGGGTCCAGCATTCCCAGCAGGTGATTCCAGAAAGTCCGGCAAGCGGTTCTGGCATAGCCAGCAGGTGATTTTTGCGTGTCCGGCAGGTGGGTCCTGCGAGTCGAGCAGGTGGTTCCTGCATGCTCGGCAGGTGGTTCAGGCGTGTCCGACAGGCGGTTCCGTTGTGTCCAGTAGGTGTTTCCGGCGTGTCCGGCACATGGTAGTGGCACGTCTGAGAGGTGGTTCCGGCATGCCCCGCAGGTGATTCCGGAGTGTCCGGCAAGTGGTTCTGGCATAGCCGGCTGGTGATTTTGGCGTGGCCCGCAGGTGGCTCCAGCGAGTCGAGCAGGTTGTTCCGGCGTGCTCAGCAGGTGTTTCAGATGGGTCCGTCAGGTGGTTCCGGTCTGTCCAATAGGTGGTTCCGGCGTGTCCGGCACGTGCTTCCGGCGAGTCTGAGAGGTGGCTCCGGCATGCCCGGTGGGTGATTCCGGAGTGTCCGGCAAGTCGTTCTGGCATAGCCGGCTGGTGATTTTGGCATGTCCAGCAGGTAAGATTTTGGCATGTCCGTCAGGTGATTTTGACGTGTCCGGCGGGTGGTTCCGGGCAGTGGATCAGGTGGTTCCAGCGTTCTCGGCAGGTGATTCAGTTTGGTTCGGCAGGTGGTTCTGGTCTGTCCTGGAGGTGGTTCCGGCCTGTCCAGCACGTGGTTCTGGCACGTCTGAGAGGTGGTTCCGGCATGCCCGGCAGGTGATCCCAGAGAGTCCTCCAAGTGGTTCTGGCCCAGCCCGCAGGTGATTTTGGCGCGTCCGGCAGGTGGCTCCGGCATGCTCAGCAGGTTGTTCAGGCAGGTCCGGCAGGTGGTTCCGACGATTCGAGCAGGTGCTTCCGGCTAGCTCGGCAGGTGCTTTGGGCGTCTCCGTCACTTGATTTTGGCACATTTGAGAGGTGGGTCCAGCATTCCCAGCAGGTGATTCCAGAAAGTCCGGCAAGCGGTTCTGGCATAGCCAGCAGGTGATTTTTGCGTGTCCGGCAGGTGGGTCCTGCGAGTCGAGCAGGTGGTTCCTGCATGCTCGGCAGGTGGTTCAGGCGTGTCCGACAGGCGGTTCCGTTGTGTCCAGTAGGTGTTTCCGGCGTGTCCGGCACATGGTAGTGGCACGTCTGAGAGGTGGTTCCGGCATGCCCCGCAGGTGATTCCGGAGTGTCCGGCAAGTGGTTCTGGCATAGCCGGCTGGTGATTTTGGCGTGGCCAGCAGGTGGCTCCAGCGAGTCGAGCAGGTTGTTCCGGCGTGCTCAGCAGGTGTTTCAGATGGGTCCGTCAGGTGGTTCCGGTCTGTCCAATAGGTGGTTCCGGCGTGTCCGGCACGTGCTTCCGGCGAGTCTGAGAGGTGGCTCCGGCATGCCCGGTGGGTGATTCCGGAGTGTCCGGCAAGTCGTTCTGGCATAGCCGGCTGGTGATTTTGGCATGTCCAGCAGGTAAGATTTTGGCATGTCCGTCAGGTGATTTTGACGTGTCCGGCGGGTGGTTCCGGGCAGTGGATCAGGTGGTTCCAGCGTTCTCGGCAGGTGATTCAGTTTGGTTCGGCAGGTGGTTCTGGTCTGTCCTGGAGGTGGTTCCGGCCTGTCCAGCACGTGGTTCTGGCACGTCTGAGAGGTGGTTCCGGCATGCCCGGCAGGTGATCCCAGAGAGTCCTCCAAGTGGTTCTGGCCCAGCCCGCAGGTGATTTTGGCGCGTCCGGCAGGTGGCTCCGGCATGCTCAGCAGGTTGTTCAGGCAGGTCCGGCAGGTGGTTCCGACGATTCGAGCAGGTGCTTCCGGCTAGCTCGGCAGGTGCTTTGGGCGTCTCCGTCACTTGATTTTGGCACATTTGAGAGGTGGGTCCAGCATTCCCAGCAGGTGATTCCAGAAAGTCCGGCAAGCGGTTCTGGCATAGCCAGCAGGTGATTTTTGCGTGTCCGGCAGGTGGGTCCTGCGAGTCGAGCAGGTGGTTCCTGCATGCTCGGCAGGTGGTTCAGGCGTGTCCGACAGGCGGTTCCGTTGTGTCCAGTAGGTGTTTCCGGCGTGTCCGGCACATGGTAGTGGCACGTCTGAGAGGTGGTTCCGGCATGCCCCGCAGGTGATTCCGGAGTGTCCGGCAAGTGGTTCTGGCATAGCCGGCTGGTGATTTTGGCGTGGCCAGCAGGTGGCTCCAGCGAGTCGAGCAGGTTGTTCCGGCGTGCTCAGCAGGTGTTTCAGATGGGTCCGTCAGGTGGTTCCGGTCTGTCCAATAGGTGGTTCCGGCGTGTCCGGCACGTGCTTCCGGCGAGTCTGAGAGGTGGCTCCGGCATGCCCGGTGGGTGATTCCGGAGTGTCCGGCAAGTCGTTCTGGCATAGCCGGCTGGTGATTTTGGCATGTCCAGCAGGTAAGATTTTGGCATGTCCGTCAGGTGATTTTGACGTGTCCGGCGGGTGGTTCCGGGCAGTGGATCAGGTGGTTCCAGCGTTCTCGGCAGGTGATTCAGTTTGGTTCGGCAGGTGGTTCTGGTCTGTCCTGGAGGTGGTTCCGGCCTGTCCAGCACGTGGTTCTGGCACGTCTGAGAGGTGGTTCCGGCATGCCCGGCAGGTGATCCCAGAGAGTCCTCCAAGTGGTTCTGGCCCAGCCCGCAGGTGATTTTGGCGCGTCCGGCAGGTGGTTCCGGCATGCTCAGCAGGTTGTTCAGGCAGGTCCGGCAGGTGGTTCCGACGATTCGAGCAGGTGCTTCCGGCTAGCTCGGCAGGTGCTTTGGGCGTCTCCGTCACTTGATTTTGGCACATTTGAGAGGTGGGTCCAGCATTCCCAGCAGGTGATTCCAGAAAGTCCGGCAAGCGGTTCTGGCATAGCCAGCAGGTGATTTTTGCGTGTCCGGCAGGTGGGTCCTGCGAGTCGAGCAGGTGGTTCCTGCATGCTCGGCAGGTGGTTCAGGCGTGTCCGACAGGCGGTTCCGTTGTGTCCAGTAGGTGTTTCCGGCGTGTCCGGCACATGGTAGTGGCACGTCTGAGAGGTGGTTCCGGCATGCCCCGCAGGTGATTCCGGAGTGTCCAGCAAGTGGTTCTGGCATAGCCGGCTGGTGATTTTGGCGTGGCCAGCAGGTGGCTCCAGCGAGTCGAGCAGGTTGTTCCGGCGTGCTCAGCAGGTGTTTCAGATGGGTCCGTCAGGTGGTTCCGGTCTGTCCAATAGGTGGTTCCGGCGTGTCCGGCACGTGCTTCCGGCGAGTCTGAGAGGTGGCTCCGGCATGCCCGGTGGGTGATTCCGGAGTGTCCGGCAAGTCGTTCTGGCATAGCCGGCTGGTGATTTTGGCATGTCCAGCAGGTAAGATTTTGGCATGTCCGTCAGGTGATTTTGACGTGTCCGGCGGGTGGTTCCGGGCAGTGGATCAGGTGGTTCCAGCGTTCTCGGCAGGTGATTCAGTTTGGTTCGGCAGGTGGTTCTGGTCTGTCCTGGACGTGGTTCCGGCCTGTCCAGCACGTGGTTCTGGCACGTCTGAGAGGTGGTTCCGGCATGCCCGGCAGGTGATCCCAGAGAGTCCTCCAAGTGGTTCTGGCCCAGCCCGCAGGTGATTTTGGCGCGTCCGGCAGGTGGTTCCGGCATGCTCAGCAGGTTGTTCAGGCAGGTCCGGCAGGTGGTTCCGACGATTCGAGCAGGTGCTTCCGGCTAGCTCGGCAGGTGCTTTGGGCGTCTCCGTCACTTGATTTTGGCACATTTGAGAGGTGGGTCCAGCATTCCCAGCAGGTGATTCCAGAAAGTCCGGCAAGCGGTTCTGGCATAGCCAGCAGGTGATTTTTGCGTGTCCGGCAGGTGGGTCCTGCGAGTCGAGCAGGTGGTTCCTGCATGCTCGGCAGGTGGTTCAGGCGTGTCCGACAGGCGGTTCCGTTGTGTCCAGTAGGTGTTTCCGGCGTGTCCGGCACATGGTAGTGGCACGTCTGAGAGGTGGTTCCGGCATGCCCCGCAGGTGATTCCGGAGTGTCCAGCAAGTGGTTCTGGCATAGCCGGCTGGTGATTTTGGCGTGGCCAGCAGGTGGCTCCAGCGAGTCGAGCAGGTTGTTCCGGCGTGCTCAGCAGGTGTTTCAGATGGGTCCGTCAGGTGGTTCCGGTCTGTCCAATAGGTGGTTCCAGCGTGTCTGGCACGTGCTTCCGGCGAGTCTGAGAGGTGGCTCCGGCATGCCCGGTGGGTGATTCCGGAGTGTCCGGCAAGTCGTTCTGGCATAGCCGGCTGGTGATTTTGGCATGTCCAGCAGGTAAGATTTTGGCATGTCCGTCAGGTGATTTTGACATGTCCGGCGGGTGGTTCCGGGCAGTGGATCAGGTGGTTCCAGCGTTCTCGGCAGGTGATTCAGTTTGGTTCGGCAGGTGGTTCTGGTCTGTCCTGGAGGTGGTTCCGGCCTGTCCAGCACGTGGTTCTGGCACGTCTGAGAGGTGGTTCCGGCATGCCCGGCAGGTGATCCCAGAGAGTCCTCCAAGTGGTTCTGGCCCAGCCCGCAGGTGATTTTGGCGCGTCCGGCAGGTGGCTCCGGCATGCTCAGCAGGTTGTTCAGGCAGGTCCGGCAGGTGGTTCCGACGATTCGAGCAGGTGCTTCCGGCTAGCTCGGCAGGTGCTTTGGGCGTCTCCGTCACTTGATTTTGGCACATTTGAGAGGTGGGTCCAGCATTCCCAGCAGGTGATTCCAGAAAGTCCGGCAAGCGGTTCTGGCATAGCCAGCAGGTGATTTTTGCGTGTCCGGCAGGTGGGTCCTGCGAGTCGAGCAGGTGGTTCCTGCATGCTCGGCAGGTGGTTCAGGCGTGTCCGACAGGCGGTTCCGTTGTGTCCAGTAGGTGTTTCCGGCGTGTCCGGCACATGGTAGTGGCACGTCTGAGAGGTGGTTCCGGCATGCCCCGCAGGTGATTCCGGAGTGTCCAGCAAGTGGTTCTGGCATAGCCGGCTGGTGATTTTGGCGTGGCCAGCAGGTGGCTCCAGCGAGTCGAGCAGGTTGTTCCGGCGTGCTCAGCAGGTGTTTCAGATGGGTCCGTCAGGTGGTTCCGGTCTGTCCAATAGGTGGTTCCGGCGTGTCCGGCACGTGCTTCCGGCGAGTCTGAGAGGTGGCTCCGGCATGCCCGGTGGGTGATTCCGGAGTGTCCGGCAAGTCGTTCTGGCATAGCCGGCTGGTGATTTTGGCATGTCCAGCAGGTAAGATTTTGGCATGTCCGTCAGGTGATTTTGACGTGTCCGGCGGGTGGTTCCGGGCAGTGGATCAGGTGGTTCCAGCGTTCTCGGCAGGTGATTCAGTTTGGTTCGGCAGGTGGTTCTGGTCTGTCCTGGAGGTGGTTCCGGCCTGTCCAGCACGTGGTTCTGGCACGTCTGAGAGGTGGTTCCGGCATGCCCGGCAGGTGATCCCAGAGAGTCCTCCAAGTGGTTCTGGCCCAGCCCGCAGGTGATTTTGGCGCGTCCGGCAGGTGGCTCCGGCATGCTCAGCAGGTTGTTCAGGCAGGTCCGGCAGGTGGTTCCGACGATTCGAGCAGGTGCTTCCGGCTAGCTCGGCAGGTGCTTTGGGCGTCTCCGTCACTTGATTTTGGCACATTTGAGAGGTGGGTCCAGCATTCCCAGCAGGTGATTCCAGAAAGTCCGGCAAGCGGTTCTGGCATAGCCAGCAGGTGATTTTTGCGTGTCCGGCAGGTGGTTCCGGCGAGCCGAGCAGGTGGCTCCTGCGTGCTCGGCAGGTGCTTCCAGTGTGTCCGGCAGGTAGTTCCGGTCTGTCCATTAGGTGGATCCGGCGTGTCCGGCACGTGTTTCTGGCACGTCTGAGAGGTGGTTCCGGCATGGCCGACATGTGACTCCGAAATGTCTGCCAAGTGGTTCTGGGGTAGCCGGCAGGTGATTTTGGCGTGTCCGGCAGGTGGTTCCGGCGAGCCGAGCAGGTGGCTCTGGCGTGCTCGGCAGGTGCTTCCGTCGGGTCCGGCAGGTGGTTCCGGCGTGCCGAGCAAGTGGCTCCGGCGTGCTCGGCAGGTGCTTCCGGCGGGTCCGGCATGTGGTTCCAGAGAGCCGAGCGGGTGGCTCCGGCGTGCTCGGCAGGTGCTTCCGGTGTGTCCGGCAGGTGGTTCCGGCGAGTCAAGCAGGTGGCTCCGGCGTGCTCGGCAGGTGCTTCCGGTGAGTCCGGCAGGTGGTTCCAGCGAGTCGAGCAGTTGGCTCCGGTGTGCTCGGCCGGTGCTTCCGTCCGGTCCAGCAGGTAGTTCCGGCGAGCCGAGCAGGTGGCTCCGGCGTGCTCGGCAGGTGCTTCCGGCGGGCCCGGCAGGTGGTTCCGGAGAGCCGATCGGGTGGCTCCGGCGTGCTCGGCAGGTGCTTCTGGTGTGTCCGGCAGGTGGTTCCGGTCTGTCCGTTAGGTGGATCCGGCGTCTCCGGCACGTGTTTCTGGCACCTCTGAGTCGTGGTTCCGGCATGCCCGACATGTGACTCCGAAATGTCTGCCAAGTGCTTCTGGCGTAGCCGGCAGGTGATTTTGGCGTGTCCGGCAGGTGGTTCCGGCGAGCCGAGCAGGTGCCTCCGGCGTGCTCGGCAGGTGCTTCCGGTGTGTCCGGCTGGTGGTTCCGGCGAGTCGAGCAGGTGGCTCCGGGGTGCTCGGCAGGTGCTACCGATGTGTCCGGCAGGTGGTTCTGGCGAGTCGATCAGGTGCCTCCGGCGTGCTGGGCAGGTGCTTCCGGTGTGTCCGCCAGGTGGTTCCAAAGAGTCCAGCAGGTGGCTCCGGAGTGCTCGGCAGGTGCTTCCGGTGTGTCCGGCAGGTGGTTCTGGCGAGTCGATCAGGTGTCTCCGGCGTGCTGGGCAGGTGCTTCCGGTGTGTCCGGCAGGTGGTTCCGAAGAGTCGAGCAGGTGGCTCCGGCGTCCTGGGCAGGTGCTTCCAGTGTGTCCGGAAGTTGGTTCCGGCGAGTCGATCAGGTGGCTCCGGCGTGCTGGGCAGGTGCTTCCGGTGTGTCCGGCTGGTGGTTCCGGCGATTCGAGCCGGTGGCTCCGGCGTGCTCGGCAGGTGCTTCCGGTGTGTCCGGCTGGTGGTTCCGGCGATTCGAGCCGGTGGCTCCGGCGTGGTCGGCAGATGCTTCCGGTGTGTCCGGCTGGTGGTTCGGGCGAGTCGAGCAGGTGGCTCCGGGGTCCTCGGCAGGTGCTTCCGGTGTGTGCGGCAGTTGGTTCCGGCGAGTCGAGCAGGTGGCTCCGGCGTGCTGGGCAGGTGCTTCCGGTGTGTCCGGCTGGTGGTTCCGGCGATTCGAGCCGGTGGCTCCGGCGTGCTCGGCAGGTGCTTCCGGTGTGTGCGGCAGGTAGTTCCGGCGAGTCGAGCAGGTGGCTCTGGCGTGCTCGGCAGGTGCTTCCGGCATGCTCGGCAGGTGCTTCCGGTGTGTCCGGCATGTGGTACCGGCGAGTCGAGCAGGTGGCTCCGGCGTGCTCTGCAGGTGCTTCCGGGGTGTCCGGCAGGTGGTTCCGGCGAGTCGAGCAGGTGGCTCCGGCGTGCTCGGCAGGTGCTTCCGGTGTGTCCGGCAGGCGGTTATGGCGAGTCGAGCAGGTGGCTCCGGCGTACTCGGCAGGTGCTTCCGGTGTGTCTGGCAGGTGCTTCCGGTGTGTCCTCAGGTGGTTCCGGCGAGTCGAGCAGGTGGCTCCGGCGTGGTCGGCAGATGCTTCCGGTGTGTCCGGCTGGTGGTTCGGGCGAGTCGAGCAGGTGGCTCCGGGGTCCTCGGCAGGTGCTTCCGGTGTGTGCGGCAGTTGGTTCCGGCGAGTCGAGCAGGTGGCTCCGGCATGCTCGGCAGGTGCTTCCGGGATGTCCGGCAGGTGGTTGCGGCGAGTCGAGCAGGTGGCTCCGGCGTGCTCGGCAGGTGCTTCCGGTGTGTGCGGCAGGTAGTTCCGGCGAGTCGAGCAGGTGGCTCTGGCGTGCTCGGCAGGTGCTTCCGGCATGCTCGGCAGGTGCTTCCGGTGTGTCCGGCATGTGGTACCGGCGAGTCGAGCAGGTGGCTCCGGCGTGCTCGGCAGGTGCTTCCGGGGTGTCCGGCAGGTGGTTCCGGCGAGTCGAGCAGGTGGCTCCGGCGTGCTCGGCAGGTGCTTCCGGTGTGTCCGGCAGGCGGTTATGGCGAGTCGAGCAGGTGGCTCCGGCGTACTCGGCAGGTGCTTCCGGTGTGTCTGGCAGGTGCTTCCGGTGTGTCCTCAGGTGGTTCCGGCGAGTCGAGCAGGTGGCTCCGGCGTGCTCGGCAGGTGCTTCCGGCGTGTCCGGCAGGTGGTTCCGTCGAATCGAGCAGGTGGCTCCGGCGTGCTCGGCAGATGCTTCCGGTGTGTCCGGCTGGTGGTTCGGGCGAGTCGAGCAGGTGGCTCCGGGGTCCTCGGCAGGTGCTTCCGGTGTGTGCGGCAGTTGGTTCCGGCGAGTCGAGCAGGTGGCTCCGGCATGCTCGGCAGGTGCTTCCGGCGTGAGCGGCAGGTGGTTCCGGTCTGTCCGTTAGGTGGATCCGGCGTGTCCGGCACGTGTTTCTGGCACGTCTGAGAGGTGGTTCCGGCATGGCCGACATGTGACTCCGAAATGTCTGCCAAGTGGTTCTGGCGTAGCCGGCAGGTGATTTTGGCGTGTCCGGCAGGTGGTTCCGGCGAGTCGAGCAGGTGGCTCCGGCGTGCTCGGCAGGTGCTTCCGGGATGTCCGGCAGGTGGTTGCGGCGAGTCGAGCAGGTGGCTCCAGCGTGCTCGGCAGGTGCTTCCGGGGGGTCTGGCGAGCCGAGCAGGTGCTCCGGCGTGCTCGGCAGCTGCTTCCGGTGGGTCCGGCAGGTGGTTCCGGCGAGCCGAGCAGGTGGCTCCGGGGTGCGCGGCAGGTGCTTCCGGTGTGTCCGGCAGGTGGTTCCGGTCTGTCCGTTAGGTGGATCCGGCGTGTCCGGCACGTGTTTCTGGCACGTCTGAGAGGTGGTTCCGGCATGCCCGACATGTGACTCCGAAATGTCAGGCCAAGTGGTTCTGGCGTAGCCTGCAGGTGATTTTGGCGTGTCCGGCAGGTGGTTCCGGCGTGCTCGGCAGGTGCTTCCGGTTTGTCCAGCAGGTGTTTCCAGCGAGTCGAGCATGTGGCTCAGGCGTGTTCGGCATGTGCTTACGGCGTGTCCGGCTATTGGTTCCGACGAGTCAAGCATGTGGCTCCGGCGTGCTCGGCAGGTGCTTCCGGCGTGTCAGGGAATTGGTTCTGGCGAGTCGAGCATGTGGCTCCGGGGTCCTCGGCAGGTGCTTCCGTTGTGTCCGGCACTTGGTTCCGGCGAGTCGAGCAGGTGGCTCCGGCGTGCTCGGCAGGTGCTTCCGGCGTGTCCGGCAGGTGGTTCCGACGAGTCGAGCAGGTGGCTCCGGCGTGCTCGGCAGGTGCTTCCGGCGTGTCCGGCAGGTGGTTCCGGCGAATCGAGCAGGTGGCTCCGGCGTGCTCGGCAGGTGCTTCCGGTGTGTCCGGCTGGTGGTTCCGGCGAGTCGAGCAGGTGGCTCCGGCGTGCTCGGCAGGTGCTTCCGGCGTGTCCGGCAGGTGGTTCCAGTCTGTCCGTTAGGTGGATCCGGCGTGTCCGGCACGTGTTTCTGGCACGTCTGAGAGGTGGTTCCGGCATGGCCGACATGTGACTCCGAAATGTCTGCCAAGTGGTTCTGGCGTAGCCGGCAGGTGATTTTGGCGTGTCCGGCAGGAGGTTCCGGCCAGTCGAGCAGGTGTCTCCGGCGTGCTCGGCAGGTGCTTCCGGTGTGTCCGGCTGGTGGTTCCAGCGAGTCGAGCAGGTGGCTCCGGGGTGCTCGCCAGGTGCTTCCGGTGTGTCCGGCAGGTGGTTCCGAAGAGTCGAGCAGGTGGTTCCGGAGTGCTCGGCAGGTGCTTCCGGTGTGTCCGGCAGGTGGTTCCGGCGAGTCGAGCAGGTGGCTCCGGCGTGCTCGGCAGGTGCTTCCGGTGTGTCCGGCAGGCGGTTCTGGCGAGTCGAGCAGGTGGCTCCGGCGTACTCGGCAGGTGCTTCCGGTGTGTCTGGCAGGTGGTTCCGGTCTGTCCGTTAGGTGGATCCGGCGTGTGCGGCACGTGTTTCTGGCACGTCTGAGTGGTGGTTCCGGCATGCCCGACATGTGACTCCGAAATGTCTGCCAAGTGGTTCTGGCGTAGCCGGCAGGTGATTTTGGCGTGTCCGGCAGGTGGTTCCGGCGAGTCGAGCAGTTGGCTCCAGCGTGCTCGGCAGGTGCTTCCGGGGTGTCCGGCAGGTGGTTCCGGCGAGTCGAGCAGGTGGCTCCGGCGTGCTCGGCAGGTGCTTCCGGTGTGTCCGGCAGGCGGTTATGGCGAGTCGAGCAGGTGGCTCCGGCGTACTCGGCAGGTGCTTCCGGTGTGTCTGGCAGGTGCTTCCGGTGTGTCCTCAGGTGGTTCCGGCGAGTCGAGCAGGTGGCTCCGGCGTGCTCGGCAGGTGCTTCCGGCGTGTCCGGCAGGTGGTTCCGTCGAATCGAGCAGGTGGCTCCGGCGTGGTCGGCAGATGCTTCCGGTGTGTCCGGCTGGTGGTTCGGGCGAGTCGAGCAGGTGGCTCCGGGGTCCTCGGCAGGTGCTTCCGGTGTGTGCGGCAGTTGGTTCCGGCGAGTCGAGCAGGTGGCTCCGGCATGCTCGGCAGGTGCTTCCGGGATGTCCGGCAGGTGGTTGCGGCGAGTCGAGCAGGTGGCTCCGGCGTGCTCGGCAGGTGCTTCCGGTGTGTGCGGCAGGTAGTTCCGGCGAGTCGAGCAGGTGGCTCTGGCGTGCTCGGCAGGTGCTTCCGGCATGCTCGGCAGGTGCTTCCGGTGTGTCCGGCATGTGGTACCGGCGAGTCGAGCAGGTGGCTCCGGCGTGCTCGGCAGGTGCTTCCGGGGTGTCCGGCAGGTGGTTCCGGCGAGTCGAGCAGGTGGCTCCGGCGTGCTCGGCAGGTGCTTCCGGTGTGTCCGGCAGGCGGTTATGGCGAGTCGAGCAGGTGGCTCCGGCGTACTCGGCAGGTGCTTCCGGTGTGTCTGGCAGGTGCTTCCGGTGTGTCCTCAGGTGGTTCCGGCGAGTCGAGCAGGTGGCTCCGGCGTGCTCGGCAGGTGCTTCCGGCGTGTCCGGCAGGTGGTTCCGTCGAATCGAGCAGGTGGCTCCGGCGTGGTCGGCAGATGCTTCCGGTGTGTCCGGCTGGTGGTTCGGGCGAGTCGAGCAGGTGGCTCCGGGGTCCTCGGCAGGTGCTTCCGGTGTGTGCGGCAGTTGGTTCCGGCGAGTCGAGCAGGTGGCTCCGGCATGCTCGGCAGGTGCTTCCGGGATGTCCGGCAGGTGGTTGCGGCGAGTCGAGCAGGTGGCTCCGGCGTGCTCGGCAGGTGCTTCCGGTGTGTGCGGCAGGTAGTTCCGGCGAGTCGAGCAGGTGGCTCTGGCGTGCTCGGCAGGTGCTTCCGGCATGCTCGGCAGGTGCTTCCGGTGTGTCCGGCATGTGGTACCGGCGAGTCGAGCAGGTGGCTCCGGCGTGCTCGGCAGGTGCTTCCGGGGTGTCCGGCAGGTGGTTCCGGCGAGTCGAGCAGGTGGCTCCGGCGTGCTCGGCAGGTGCTTCCGGTGTGTCCGGCAGGCGGTTATGGCGAGTCGAGCAGGTGGCTCCGGCGTACTCGGCAGGTGCTTCCGGTGTGTCTGGCAGGTGCTTCCGGTGTGTCCTCAGGTGGTTCCGGCGAGTCGAGCAGGTGGCTCCGGCGTGCTCGGCAGGTGCTTCCGGCGTGTCCGGCAGGTGGTTCCGTCGAATCGAGCAGGTGGCTCCGGCGTGCTCGGCAGATGCTTCCGGTGTGTCCGGCTGGTGGTTCGGGCGAGTCGAGCAGGTGGCTCCGGGGTCCTCGGCAGGTGCTTCCGGTGTGTGCGGCAGTTGGTTCCGGCGAGTCGAGCAGGTGGCTCCGGCATGCTCGGCAGGTGCTTCCGGCGTGAGCGGCAGGTGGTTCCGGTCTGTCCGTTAGGTGGATCCGGCGTGTCCGGCACGTGTTTCTGGCACGTCTGAGAGGTGGTTCCGGCATGGCCGACATGTGACTCCGAAATGTCTGCCAAGTGGTTCTGGCGTAGCCGGCAGGTGATTTTGGCGTGTCCGGCAGGTGGTTCCGGCGAGTCGAGCAGGTGGCTCCGGCGTGCTCGGCAGGTGCTTCCGGGATGTCCGGCAGGTGGTTGCGGCGAGTCGAGCAGGTGGCTCCAGCGTGCTCGGCAGGTGCTTCCGGGGGGTCTGGCGAGCCGAGCAGGTGCTCCGGCGTGCTCGGCAGCTGCTTCCGGTGGGTCCGGCAGGTGGTTCCGGCGAGCCGAGCAGGTGGCTCCGGGGTGCGCGGCAGGTGCTTCCGGTGTGTCCGGCAGGTGGTTCCGGTCTGTCCGTTAGGTGGATCCGGCGTGTCCGGCACGTGTTTCTGGCACGTCTGAGAGGTGGTTCCGGCATGCCCGACATGTGACTCCGAAATGTCAGGCCAAGTGGTTCTGGCGTAGCCTGCAGGTGATTTTGGCGTGTCCGGCAGGTGGTTCCGGCGTGCTCGGCAGGTGCTTCCGGTTTGTCCAGCAGGTGTTTCCAGCGAGTCGAGCATGTGGCTCAGGCGTGTTCGGCATGTGCTTACGGCGTGTCCGGCTATTGGTTCCGACGAGTCAAGCATGTGGCTCCGGCGTGCTCGGCAGGTGCTTCCGGCGTG
This sequence comes from Equus asinus, assembly GCF_041296235.1. Taxonomy (NCBI): domain Eukaryota; kingdom Metazoa; phylum Chordata; class Mammalia; order Perissodactyla; family Equidae; genus Equus; species Equus asinus. Next base: position 83,558 of record NW_027225017.1, read on the forward strand.
TCAGGGAATTGGTTCTGGCGAGTCGAGCATGTGGCTCCGGGGTCCTCGGCAGGTGCTTCCGTTGTGTCCGGCACTTGGTTCCGGCGAGTCGAGCAGGTGGCTCCGGCGTGCTCGGCAGGTGCTTCCGGCGTGTCCGGCAGGTGGTTCCGACGAGTCGAGCAGGTGGCTCCGGCGTGCTCGGCAGGTGCTTCCGGCGTGTCCGGCAGGTGGTTCCGGCGAATCGAGCAGGTGGCTCCGGCGTGCTCGGCAGGTGCTTCCGGTGTGTCCGGCTGGTGGTTCCGGCGAGTCGAGCAGGTGGCTCCGGCGTGCTCGGCAGGTGCTTCCGGCGTGTCCGGCAGGTGGTTCCAGTCTGTCCGTTAGGTGGATCCGGCGTGTCCGGCACGTGTTTCTGGCACGTCTGAGAGGTGGTTCCGGCATGGCCGACATGTGACTCCGAAATGTCTGCCAAGTGGTTCTGGCGTAGCCGGCAGGTGATTTTGGCGTGTCCGGCAGGAGGTTCCGGCCAGTCGAGCAGGTGTCTCCGGCGTGCTCGGCAGGTGCTTCCGGTGTGTCCGGCTGGTGGTTCCAGCGAGTCGAGCAGGTGGCTCCGGGGTGCTCGCCAGGTGCTTCCGGTGTGTCCGGCAGGTGGTTCCGAAGAGTCGAGCAGGTGGTTCCGGAGTGCTCGGCAGGTGCTTCCGGTGTGTCCGGCAGGTGGTTCCGGCGAGTCGAGCAGGTGGCTCCGGCGTGCTCGGCAGGTGCTTCCGGTGTGTCCGGCAGGCGGTTCTGGCGAGTCGAGCAGGTGGCTCCGGCGTACTCGGCAGGTGCTTCCGGTGTGTCTGGCAGGTGGTTCCGGTCTGTCCGTTAGGTGGATCCGGCGTGTGCGGCACGTGTTTCTGGCACGTCTGAGTGGTGGTTCCGGCATGCCCGACATGTGACTCCGAAATGTCTGCCAAGTGGTTCTGGCGTAGCCGGCAGGTGATTTTGGCGTGTCCGGCAGGTGGTTCCGGCGAGTCGAGCAGTTGGCTCCAGCGTGCTCGGCAGGTGCTTCCGGGGTGTCCGGCAGGTGGTTCCGGCGAGTCGAGCAGGTGGCTCCGGCGTGCTCGGCAGGTGCTTCCGGTGTGTCCGGCAGGCGGTTATGGCGAGTCGAGCAGGTGGCTCCGGCGTACTCGGCAGGTGCTTCCGGTGTGTCTGGCAGGTGCTTCCGGTGTGTCCTCAGGTGGTTCCGGCGAGTCGAGCAGGTGGCTCCGGCGTGCTCGGCAGGTGCTTCCGGCGTGTCCGGCAGGTGGTTCCGTCGAATCGAGCAGGTGGCTCCGGCGTGGTCGGCAGATGCTTCCGGTGTGTCCGGCTGGTGGTTCGGGCGAGTCGAGCAGGTGGCTCCGGGGTCCTCGGCAGGTGCTTCCGGTGTGTGCGGCAGTTGGTTCCGGCGAGTCGAGCAGGTGGCTCCGGCATGCTCGGCAGGTGCTTCCGGGATGTCCGGCAGGTGGTTGCGGCGAGTCGAGCAGGTGGCTCCGGCGTGCTCGGCAGGTGCTTCCGGTGTGTGCGGCAGGTAGTTCCGGCGAGTCGAGCAGGTGGCTCTGGCGTGCTCGGCAGGTGCTTCCGGCATGCTCGGCAGGTGCTTCCGGTGTGTCCGGCATGTGGTACCGGCGAGTCGAGCAGGTGGCTCCGGCGTGCTCGGCAGGTGCTTCCGGGGTGTCTGGCAGGTGGTTCCGGCGAGTCGAGCAGGTGGCTCCGGCGTGCTCGGCAGGTGCTTCCGGTGTGTCCGGCAGGCGGTTATGGCGAGTCGAGCAGGTGGCTCCGGCGTACTCGGCAGGTGCTTCCGGTGTGTCTGGCAGGTGCTTCCGGTGTGTCCTCAGGTGGTTCCGGCGAGTCGAGCAGGTGGCTCCGGCGTGCTCGGCAGGTGCTTCTGGCGTGTCCGGCAGGTGGTTCCGTCGAATCGAGCAGGTGGCTCCGGCGTGCTCGGCAGATGCTTCCGGTGTGTCCGGCTGGTGGTTCGGGCGAGTCGAGCAGGTGGCTCCGGGGTCCTCGGCAGGTGCTTCCGGTGTGTGCGGCAGTTGGTTCCGGCGAGTCGAGCAGGTGGCTCCGGCATGCTCGGCAGGTGCTTCCGGCGTGAGCGGCAGGTGGTTCCGGTCTGTCCGTTAGGTGGATCCGGCGTGTCCGGCACGTGTTTCTGGCACGTCTGAGAGGTGGTTCCGGCATGGCCGACATGTGACTCCGAAATGTCTGCCAAGTGGTTCTGGCGTAGCCGGCAGGTGATTTTGGCGTGTCCGGCAGGTGGTTCCGGCGAGTCGAGCAGGTGGCTCCGGCGTGCTCGGCAGGTGCTTCCGGGATGTCCGGCAGGTGGTTGCGGCGAGTCGAGCAGGTGGCTCCAGCGTGCTCGGCAGGTGCTTCCGGGGGGTCTGGCGAGCCGAGCAGGTGCTCCGGCGTGCTCGGCAGCTGCTTCCGGTGGGTCCGGCAGGTGGTTCCGGCGAGCCGAGCAGGTGGCTCCGGGGTGCGCGGCAGGTGCTTCCGGTGTGTCCGGCAGGTGGTTCCGGTCTGTCCGTTAGGTGGATCCGGCGTGTCCGGCACGTGTTTCTGGCACGTCTGAATGGTGGTTCCGGCATGCCCGACATGTGACTCCGAAATGTCAGGCCAAGTGGTTCTGGCGTAGCCTGCAGGTGATTTTGGCGTGTCCGGCAGGTGGTTCCGGCGTGCTCGGCAGGTGCTTCCGGTTTGTCCAGCAGGTGTTTCCAGCGAGTCGAGCATGTGGCTCAGGCGTGTTCGGCATGTGCTTACGGCGTGTCCGGCTATTGGTTCCGACGAGTCAAGCATGTGGCTCCGGCGTGCTCGGCAGGTGCTTCCGGCGTGTCAGGGAATTGGTTCTGGCGAGTCGAGCATGTGGCTCCGGGGTCCTCGGCAGGTGCTTCCGTTGTGTCCGGCACTTGGTTCCGGCGAGTCGAGCAGGTGGCTCCGGCGTGCTCGGCAGGTGCTTCCGGTGTGTCCGGCTGGTGGTTCCGGCGAGTCGAGCAGGTGGCTCCGGCGTGCTCGGCAGGTGCTTCCGGCGTGTCCGGCAGGTGGTTCCAGTCTGTCCGTTAGGTGGATCCGGCGTGTCCGGCACGTGTTTCTGGCACGTCTGAGAGGTGGTTCCGGCATGGCCGACATGTGACTCCGAAATGTCTGCCAAGTGGTTCTGGCGTAGCCGGCAGGTGATTTTGGCGTGTCCGGCAGGAGGTTCCGGCCAGTCGAGCAGGTGTCTCCGGCGTGCTCGGCAGGTGCTTCCGGTGTGTCCGGCTGGTGGTTCCAGCGAGTCGAGCAGGTGGCTCCGGGGTGCTCGCCAGGTGCTTCCGGTGTGTCCGGCAGGTGGTTCCGAAGAGTCGAGCAGGTGGTTCCGGAGTGCTCGGCAGGTGCTTCCGGTGTGTCCGGCAGGTGGTTCCGGCGAGTCGAGCAGGTGGCTCCGGCGTGCTCGGCAGGTGCTTCCGGTGTGTCCGGCAGGCGGTTCTGGCGAGTCGAGCAGGTGGCTCCGGCGTACTCGGCAGGTGCTTCCGGTGTGTCTGGCAGGTGGTTCCGGTCTGTCCGTTAGGTGGATCCGGCGTGTGCGGCACGTGTTTCTGGCACGTCTGAGTGGTGGTTCCGGCATGCCCGACATGTGACTCCGAAATGTCTGCCAAGTGGTTCTGGCGTAGCCGGCAGGTGATTTTGGCGTGTCCGGCAGGTGGTTCCGGCGAGTCGAGCAGTTGGCTCCAGCGTGCTCGGCAGGTGCTTCCGGGGTGTCCGGCAGGTGGTTCCGGCGAGTCGAGCAGGTGGCTCCGGCGTGCTCGGCAGGTGCTTCCGGTGTGTCCGGCAGGCGGTTATGGCGAGTCGAGCAGGTGGCTCCGGCGTACTCGGCAGGTGCTTCCGGTGTGTCTGGCAGGTGCTTCCGGTGTGTCCTCAGGTGGTTCCGGCGAGTCGAGCAGGTGGCTCCGGCGTGCTCGGCAGGTGCTTCCGGCGTGTCCGGCAGGTGGTTCCGTCGAATCGAGCAGGTGGCTCCGGCGTGCTCGGCAGATGCTTCCGGTGTGTCCGGCTGGTGGTTCGGGCGAGTCGAGCAGGTGGCTCCGGGGTCCTCGGCAGGTGCTTCCGGTGTGTGCGGCAGTTGGTTCCGGCGAGTCGAGCAGGTGGCTCCGGCATGCTCGGCAGGTGCTTCCGGCGTGAGCGGCAGGTGGTTCCGGTCTGTCCGTTAGGTGGATCCGGCGTGTCCGGCACGTGTTTCTGGCACGTCTGAGAGGTGGTTCCGGCATGGCCGACATGTGACTCCGAAATGTCTGCCAAGTGGTTCTGGCGTAGCCGGCAGGTGATTTTGGCGTGTCCGGCAGGTGGTTCCGGCGAGTCGAGCAGGTGGCTCCGGCGTGCTCGGCAGGTGCTTCCGGGATGTCCGGCAGGTGGTTGCGGCGAGTCGAGCAGGTGGCTCCAGCGTGCTCGGCAGCTGCTTCCGGTGGGTCCGGCAGGTGGTTCTGGCGAGCCGAGCAGGTGGCTCCGGGGTGCGCGGCAGGTGCTTCCGGTGTGTCCGGCAGGTGGTTCCGGTCTGTCCGTTAGGTGGATCCGGCGTGTCCGGCACGTGTTTCTGGCACGTCTGAGAGGTGGTTCCGGCATGCCCGACATGTGACTCCGAAATGTCAGGCCAAGTGGTTCTGGCGTAGCCTGCAGGTGATTTTGGCGTGTCCGGCAGGTGGTTCCGGCGTGCTCGGCAGGTGCTTCCGGTTTGTCCAGCAGGTGTTTCCAGCGAGTCGAGCATGTGGCTCAGGCGTGTTCGGCATGTGCTTACGGCGTGTCCGGCTATTGGTTCCGACGAGTCAAGCATGTGGCTCCGGCGTGCTCGGCAGGTGCTTCCGGCGTGTCAGGGAATTGGTTCTGGCGAGTCGAGCATGTGGCTCCGGGGTCCTCGGCAGGTGCTTCCGTTGTGTCCGGCACTTGGTTCCGGCGAGTCGAGCAGGTGGCTCCGGCGTGCTCGGCAGGTGCTTCCGGCGTGTCCGGCAGGTGGTTCCGACGAGTCGAGCAGGTGGCTCCGGCGTGCTCGGCAGGTGCTTCCGGCGTGTCCGGCAGGTGGTTCCGGCGAATCGAGCAGGTGGCTCCGGCGTGCTCGGCAGGTGCTTCCGGTGTGTCCGGCTGGTGGTTCCGGCGAGTCGAGCAGGTGGCTCTGGCGTGCTCGGCAGGTGCTTCCGGCGTGTCCGGCAGGTGGTTCCAGTCTGTCCGTTAGGTGGATCCGGCGTGTCCGGCACGTGTTTCTGGCACGTCTGAGAGGTGGTTCCGGCATGGCCGACATGTGACTCCGAAATGTCTGCCAAGTGGTTCTGGCGTAGCCGGCAGGTGATTTTGGCGTGTCCGGCAGGAGGTTCCGGCCAGTCGAGCAGGTGTCTCCGGCGTGCTCGGCAGGTGCTTCCGGTGTGTCCGGCTGGTGGTTCCAGCGAGTCGAGCAGGTGGCTCCGGGGTGCTCGCCAGGTGCTTCCGGTGTGTCCGGCAGGTGGTTCCGAAGAGTCGAGCAGGTGGTTCCGGAGTGCTCGGCAGGTGCTTCCGGTGTGTCCGGCAGGTGGTTCCGGCGAGTCGAGCAGGTGGCTCCGGCGTGCTCGGCAGGTGCTTCCGGTGTGTCCGGCAGGCGGTTCTGGCAAGTCGAGCAGGTGGCTCCGGCGTACTCGGCAGGTGCTTCCGGTGTGTCTGGCAGGTGGTTCCGGTCTGTCCGTTAGGTGGATCCAGCGTGTGCGGCACGTGTTTCTGGCACGTCTGAGTGGTGGTTCCGGCATGCCCGACATGTGACTCCGAAATGTCTGCCAAGTGGTTCTGGCGTAGCCGGCAGGTGATTTTGGCGTGTCCGGCAGGTGGTTCCGGCGAGTCGAGCAGTTGGCTCCAGCGTGCTCGGCAGGTGCTTCCGGTTTGTCCAGCAGGTGTTTCCAGCGAGTCGAGCAGGTGGCTCAGGCGTGTTCGGCATGTGCTTAGGGCGTGTCCGGCTGTTGGTTCCGACGAGTCAAGCATGTGGCTCCGGCGTGCTCGGCAGGTGCTTCCGGCGTGTCTGGCAATTGGTTCCGGCGAGTCGAGCAGGTGGCTCCGGCGTGCTCGGCAGGTGGTTCCGGTGTGTCCGGCAGGCGGTTCCGGCGAGTCGAGCAGGTGGCTCTGGCGTGCTCGGCAGGTGCTTCCGGGGTGTCCGGCGAGCCGAGCAGGTGCTCCGGCGTGCTCGGCAGCTGCTTCTGGTGTTTCCGGCAGGTGCTTCCGGTCTGTCCGTTAGGTGGATCTGGCGTTTCCGGCACGTGTTTCTGGCACGTCTGAGAGGTGGTTCCAGCATGCCCGACATGTGACTCCGAAATGTCAGTCCAAGGGGTTCTGGCGTAGCCGGCAGGTGATTTTGGCGTGTCCGGCAGGTGGTTCCGGCGTGCTCGGCAGGTGCTTCCGGTTTGTCCAGCAGGTGTTTCCAGCGAGTTGAGCAGGTGGCTCAGGCGTGTTCGTCATGTGCTTACGGCGTATCCGGCTATTGGTTCCGACGAGTCAAGCAGGTGGCTCCGGCGTGCTCGGCAGGTGCTTCCAGTGTGTCCTCAGGTGGTTCCGGCGAGTCCAGCAGGTGGCTCAGGCGTGTTCGGCATGTGCTTAGGGCGTGTCCGGCTATTGGTTCCGACGAGTCAAGCATGTGGCTCCGGCGTGCTCGGCAGGTGCTTCCGGCGTGTCCGGCAATTGGTTCCGGCGAGTCGAGCAGGTGGCTCCGGGGTCCTCGGCAGGTGCTTCCGGTGTGTCCGGAAGGTGGTTCCGGCGAGTCGAGCAGGTGGCTCCGGCGTGCTCGGCAGGTGCTTCCGGCGTGTCCGGCAGGTGGTTCCGGCCAGTCGAGCAGGTGTCTCCGGCGTGCTCGGCAGGGGCTTCCGGTTTGTCCTCAGGTGGTTCCGGCGAGTCGAGCAGGTGGCTCCGGCGTGCTCGGCAGGTGCTTCCGGCGTGTCCGGCAGGTGGTTCCGGCGAATCGAGCAGGTGGCTCCGGTGTGCTCGGCAGGTGCTTCCGGTGTGTCCGGCTGGTGGTTCCGGCGAGTCGAGCAGGTGGCTCTGGGGTGCTCGGCAGGTGCTTCCGGTGTGTGCGGCAGTTGGTTCCGGCGAGTCGAGCAGGTGGCTCCGGCGTGCTCGGCAGGTGCTTCCGGTGTGTGCGACAGTTGGTTCCGGCGAGTCGAGCAGGTGGCTCCGGCGTGCTCGTCAGGTGCTTCCGGTGTGTGCGGCAGGTGATTCCGGCGAGTCGAGCAGGTGGCTCCGGGGTGCTCGGCAGGTGCTACCGGCGTGTCCGGCAATTGGTTCCGGCGAGTCGAGCAGGTGGCTTCGGCGTGCTCGGCAGGTGCTTTCGGCGTGTCCGGCAGGTGGTTCCGGCGAGTTGAGCAGGTGGCTCCGGCGTACTAGGCAGGTGCTTCCGGTGTGTCCCGCAGGCGGTTCCGGCGAGTCGAGCAGGTGGCTCTGGCGTGCTCGGCAGGTGCTTCCGGTGTGTCCGGCAGGCGGTTCCGGCGAGTCGAGCAGGTGGCTCTGCCGTGCTCGGCAGGTGCTTCCGGGCTGTCCGGCAGGTTTTTCCGGCGAGTCGAGCGAGTGGCTCCGGCGTGCAGGGCAGGTGCTTCCGGTGTGTCCGGCAGGCGGTTCCGGCGAGTCGAGCAGGTGGCTCTGGCGTGCTCAGCAGGTGCTTCCGGCGTGCTCGGCAGGTGCTTCCGGTGTGTCCGGCAGGCGGTTCCGGCTAGTCGAGCAGGTGGCTCTGGCGTGCTCGGCAGGTGCTTCCGGGATGTCAGGCAGGTGGTTCCGGCGAGTCGAGCAGGTGGCTCCGGCGTGCTCGGCAGGTGCTTCCGGGATGTCAGGCAGGTGGTTCCGGCGAGTCGAGCAGGTGGCTCCGGCGTGCTGGGCAGGTGCTTCCGGTGTGTCCGGCAGGTGGTTCCGGCGAGCCGAGCATGTGGCTCCGGCGTGCTCGGCAGGTGCGTCCGGTGTGCCCGGCAGGTGGTTCCGGCGAGCCTAGCTGGTGGCTCCGGCGTGCTCGGCAGGTGCTTCCGGTGTGCCCGGCAGGTGGTTCCGGCGAGCCGAGCAGGTGGCTCCGGCGTTCTCGGCAGGTGCTTCCGGTGTTTCCGGCAGGTGGTTCCGGTCTGTCCGTTAGGTGGATCTGGCGTTTCCGGCACGTGTTTCTGGCACGTCTGAGAGGTGGTTCCGGCATGCCCGACATGTGACTCCGAAATGTCAGTACAAGGGGTTCTGGCGTAGCCAGCAGGTGATTTTGGCGTGTCCGGCAGGTGGTTCCGGCGTGCTCGGCAGGTGGTTCCGGTTTGTCCAGCAGGTGTTTCCAGCGAGTCGAGCAGGTGGCTCAGGCGTGTTCGGCATGTGCTTACGGTGTATCCGGCTATTGGTTCCGACGAGTCAAGCATGTGGCTCCGGCGTGCTCGGCAGGTGCTTCCGGGATGTCCGGCAATTGGTTCCGGCGAGTCGAGCAGGTGGCTCCGGCGTGCTCGGCAGGTGCTTCCAGTGTGTCCTCAGGTGGTTCCGGCGAGTCGAGCAGGTGGCTCCGGCGTGCTCGGCAGGTGCTTCCGGCGTGTCCGGCAGGTGGTTCCGGCGAATCGAGCAGGTGGCTCCGGCGTGCTCGGCAGGTGCTTCCGGTGTGTCCGGCTGGTGGTTCCGGCGAGTCGAGCATGTGGCTCCGGGGTGTTCGGCAGGTGCTTCCGGTGTGTGCGGCAGTTGGTTCCGGCGGGTCGAGCAGGTGGCTCCGGCGTGCTCGGCAGGTGCTTCCGGCGTGTCCGGCAGGTGGTTCCGGTCTGTCCGTTAGGTGGATCCGGCGTGTCCGGCACGTGTTTCTGGCACGTCTGAGAGGTGGTTCCGGCATGGCCGACATGTGACTCCGAAATGTCTGCCAAGTGGTTCTGGCGTAGCCTGCTGGTGATTTTGGCGTGTCCGGCAGGTGGTTCCCGCCAGTCGAGCAGGTGTCTCCGGCGTGCTCGGCAGGTGCTTCCGGTGGGTCCGGCAGGTGGTTCCGGCGAGTCGAGCATGTGGCCCCGGCGTGCTCAGCAGGTGCTTCCAGTGTGTCCGGCAGGCGGTTCCGGCGAGTTGAGCAGGCGGCTCCGGCGTGCTCGGCAGGTGCTTCCGGGGTGTCCGGCGAGCCGAGCAGGTGCTCCGGCGTGCTCGGCAGCTACTTCCGGTGTTTCCAGCAGGTGCTTCCGGTCTGTCCGTTAGGTGGATCTGGTGTTTCCGGCACGTGTTTCTGGCACGTCTGAGAGGTGGTTCCGGCATGCCCGACATGTGACTCCGAAATGTCAGTCCAAGGGGTTCTGGCGTAGCCGGCAGGTGATTTTGGCGTGTCCGGCAGGTGGTTCCGGCGTGCTCGGCAGGTGCTTCCGGTTTGTCCAGCAGGTGTTTCCAGCGAGTCGAGCAGTTGGCTCAGGCGTGTTCGGCATGTGCTTACGGCGTATCCGGCTATTGGTTCCGACGAGTCAAGCAGGTGGCTCCGGCGTGCTCGGCAGGTGCTTCCAGTGTTTCCTCAGGTGGTTCCGGCGAGTCCAGCAGGTGGCTCCGACGTGCTCGGCATGTGCTTCCGGCGTGTCCGGCAGGTGGTTCCGGCGAATCGAGCAGGTGGCTCCGGCGTGCTCGGCAGGTGCTTCCGGTGTGTCCGGCTGGTGGTTCCGGCGAGTCGAGCAGGTGTCTCCGGCGTGCTCGGCAGGTGCTTCCGGCGTGTCCGGCAGGTGGTTCCAGTCTGTCCGTTAGGTGGATCCGGCGTGTCCGGCCCGTGTTTCTGGCACGTCTGAGAGGTGGTTCCGACATGGCCGACATGTGACTCCGAAATGTCTGCCAAGTGGTTCTGGCGTAGCCGGCAGGTGATTTTGGCGTGTCCGGCAGGAGGTTCCGGCCAGTCGAGCAGGTGTCTCCGGCGTGCTCGGCAGGTGCTTCCGCGGGGTCCAGCGAGCCGAGCAGATGCTCCGGCGTGCTCGGCAGCTGCTTCTGGTGGGTCCGGCAGTTGGTTCCGGCGAGCCGAGCAGGTGGCTCCGGCGTGCTCAGCAGGTGCTTCCGGTGTGTCCGGCAGGTGGTTCCGGTCTGTCCGTTAGGTGGATCTGGCGTTTCCGGCACGTGTTTCTGGCACGTCTGAGAGGTGGTTCCGGCATGCCCGACATGTGACTCTGAAATGTCAGTCCAAGTGGTTCTGGCGTAGCCGGCAGGTGATTTTGGCGTGTCCGGCAGGTGGTTCCGGCGTGCTCGGCAGGTGCTTCCGGCGTGTCCGGCAATTGGTTCCGGCGAGTCGAGCAGGTGGCTCCGGCGTGCTCGGCAGGTGGTTCCGGTGTGTCCGGCAGGCGGTTCCGGCGAGTCGAGCAGGTGGCTCTGGCGTGCTCGGCAGGTGCTTCCGGGGTGTCCGGCGAGCCGAGCAGGTGCTCCGGCGTGCTCGGCAGCTGCTTCCGGTGTTTCCCTCAGGTGCTTCCGGTCTGTCCGTTAGGTGGATCTGGCGTTTCCGGCACGTGTTTCTGGCACGTCTGAGAGGTGGTTCCGGCATGCCCGACATGTGACTCCGAAATGTCAGTCCAAGGGGTTCTGGCGTAGCCGGCAGGTGATTTTGGCGTGTCCGGCAGGTGGTTCCGGCGTGCTCGGCAGGTGCTTCCGGTTTGTCCAGCAGGTGTTTCCAGCGAGTCGAGCAGGTGGCTCAGGCGTGTTTGGCATGTGCTTACGGCGTATCCGGCTATTGGTTCCGACGAGTCAAGCAGGTGGCTCCGGCGTGCTCGGCAGGTGCTTCCAGTGTGTCCTCAGGTGGTTCCGGCGAGTCCAGCAGGTGGCTCAGGCGTGTTCGGCATGTGCTTAGGGCGTGTCCGGCTATTGGTTCCGACGAGTCAAGCATGTGGCTCCGGCGTGCTCGGCAGGTGCTTCCGGCGTGTCCGGCAATTGGTTCCGGCGAGTCGAGCAGGTGGCTCCGGGGTCCTCGGCAGGTGCTTCCGGTGTGTCCGGCACTTGGTTCCGGCGAGTCGAGCAGGTGGCTCCGGCGTGCTCGGCAGGTGCTTCCAGTGTGTCCTCAGGTGGTTCCGGCGAGTCGAGCAGGTGGCTCCGGCGTGCTCGGCAGGTGCTTCCGGCGTGTCCGGCAGGTGGTTCCGGCGAATCGAGCAGGTGGCTCCGGCGTGCTCGGCAGGTGCTTCCGGTGTGTCCGGCTGGTGGTTCCGGCGAGTCGAGCATGTGGCTCCGGGGTGCTCGGCAGGTGCTTCCGGTGTGTGCGGCAGTTGGTTCCGGCGGGTCGAGCAGGTGGCTCCGGCGTGCTCGGCAGGTGCTTCCGGCGTGTCCGGCAGGTGGTTCCGGTCTGTCCGTTAGGTGGATCCGGCGTGTCCGGCACGTGTTTCTGGCACGTCTGAGAGGTGGTTCCGGCATGGCCGACATGTGACTCCGAAATGTCTGCCAAGTGGTTCTGGCGTAGCCGGCAGGTGATTTTGGCGTGTCCGGCAGGTGGTTCGGGCCAGTCGAGCAGGTGTCTCCGGCGTGCTCGGCAGGTGCTTCCGGTGTGCCCGGCAGGTGGTTCCGGCGAGCCGAGCAGGTGGCTCCGGCGTTCTCGGCAGGTGCTTCCGGTGTTTCCGGCAGGTGGTTCCGGTCTGTCCGTTACGTGGATCTGGCGTTTCCCGCACGTGTTTCTGGCACGTCTGAGAGGTGGTTCCGGCATGCCCGACATGTGACTCCGAAATGTCAGTCCAAGGGGTTCTGGCGTAGCCGGCAGGTGATTTTGGCGTGTCCGGCAGGTGGTTCTGGCGTGCTCGGCAGGTGGTTCCGGTTTGTCCAGCAGGTGTTTCCATTGAGTCGAGCAGGTGGCTCAGGCGTGTTCGGCATGAGCTTTCGGCGTATCCGGCTATTGGTTCCGACGAGTCAAGCATGTGGCTCCTGCGTGCTCGGCAGGTGCTTCCGGGATGTCCGGCAATTGGTTCCGGCGAGTCGAGCAGGTGGCTCCGGGGTCTTCGGCAGGTGCTTCCGGTGTGTCCGGCACTTGGTTCCGGCGAGTCGAGCAGGTGGCTCCGGCGTGCTCGGCAGGTGCTTCCAGTGTGTCCTCAGGTGGTTCCGGCGAGTCGAGCAGGTGGCTCCGGCGTGCTCGGCAGGTGCTTCCGGCGTGTCCGGCAGGTGGTTCCGGCGAATCGAGCAGGTGGCTCCGGCGTGCTGGGCAGGTGCTTCCGGTGTGTCCGGCTGGTGGTTCCGGCGAGTCGAGCATGTGGCTCCGGGGTGCTCGGCAGGTGCTTCCGGTGTGTGAGGCAGTTGGTTCCGGCGAGTCGAGCAGGTGGCTCCGGCGTGCTCGGCAGGTGCTTCCGGCGTGTCCGGCAGGTGGTTCCGGTCTCTCCGTTAGGTGGATCCAGCGTGTCCGGCACGTGTTTCTGGCACGTCTGAGAGGTGGTTCCGGCATGGCCGACATGTGACTCCGAAATGTCTGCCAAGTGGTTCTGGCGTAGCCGGCAGGTGATTTTGGCGTGTCCGGCAGGTGGTTCCGGCCAGTCGAGCAGGTGTCTCCGGCGTGCTCGGCAGGTGCTTCCGGTGGGTCCGGCAGGTGGTTCCGGCGAGTCGAGCAGGTGGCTCCGGCGTGCTCGGCAGGTGGTTCCGGTGTGTCCGGCAGGTGGTTCCGACGAGTCGAGCAGGTGGCTCCGGCGTGCTCGGCAGGTGCTTCCGGTGTGTCCGGCTGGTGGTTCCGGCTAGTCGAGCAGGTGGCTCCGGGGTGCTCGGCAGGTGCTTCCGGTGTGTCCGTCAGGCGGTTCCGACGAGTCGAGCAGGTGGCTCCGGCGTGCTCGTCAGGTGCTTCCGGTGTGTCCGGCAGGTGGTTCCGACGAGTCGAGCAGGTGGCTCCGGCGTGCTCGGCAGGTGCTTCCGGTATGTCCGGCAGGTGGTTCCGGCGGGCCGAGTAGGTGGCTCCGGCGTGCTCTGCAGGTGGTTCCGTTGTGTGCGGCAGTTGGTTCCGGCGAGTCGAGCAGGTGGCTCCGGCGTGCTCGGCAGGTGCTTCCCGTGTGTGCGGCAGGTGGTTCCGGCAAGTCGAGCAGGTGGCTCCGGGGTGCTCGGCAGGTGCTTCCGGCGTGTCCGGCAATTGGTTCCTGCGAGTCGAGCAGGTGGCTCCGGCGTGCTCGGCAGGTGCTTTCGGCGTGTCCGGCAGGTGGTTCCGGCGAGTTGAGCAGGTGGCTCCATCATGCTAGGCAGGTGCTTCCGGTGTGTCCGGCAGGTGGTTCCGGTCTGTCCGTTAGGTGGATCCGGCGTGTCCGGCACGTGTTTCTGGCACGTCTGAGAGGTGGTTCCGGCATGGCCGACATGTGACTCCGAAATGTCTGCCAAGTGCTTCTGGCGTAGCCGGCAGTTGATTTTGGCGTGCCCGGCAGGTGGTTCCGGCGAGTCGAGCAGGTGGCTCCGGCGTGCTCGGCAGTTGCTTCCGGCGTGCTCGGCAGGTGCTTCCAGTGTGTCTGGCAGGTGGTTCCGGCTAGTCGAGCAGGTGTCTCCGGCGTGCTCGGCATGTGCTTCCGGTGTGCCCGGCAGGTGGTTCCGGCGAGCCGAGCAGGTGGCTCTGGCGTGCTCGGCAGGTGCTTCCGTCGGGTCCGGCAGGTGGTTCCGGCGTGCCGAGCAAGTGGCTCCGGCGTGCTCGGCAGGTGCTTCCGGCGGGTCCGGCATGTGGTTCCAGAGAGCCGAGCGGGTGGCTCCGGCGTGCTCGGCAGGTGCTTCCGGTGTGTCCGGCAGGTGGTTCCGGCGAGTCAAGCAGGTGGCTCCGGCGTGCTCGGCAGGTGCTTCCGGTGAGTCCGGCAGGTGGTTCCAGCGAGTCGAGCAGTTGGCTCCGGTGTGCTCGGCCGGTGCTTCCGTCCGGTCCAGCAGGTGGTTCCGGCGAGCCGAGCAGGTGGCTCCGGCGTGCTCGGCAGGTGCTTCCGGCGGGCCCGGCAGGTGGTTCCGGAGAGCCGATCGGGTGGCTCCGGCGTGCTCGGCAGGTGCTTCTGGTGTGTCCGGCAGGTGGTTCCGGTCTGTCCGTTAGGTGGATCCGGCGTCTCCGGCACGTGTTTCTGGCACCTCTGAGTCGTGGTTCCGGCATGCCCGACATGTGACTCCGAAATGTCTGCCAAGTGCTTCTGGCGTAGCCGGCAGGTGATTTTGGCGTGTCCGGCAGGTGGTTCCGGCGAGCCGAGCAGGTGCCTCCGGCGTGCTGGGCAGGTGCTTCCGGTGTGTCCGGCTGGTGGTTCCGGCGAGTCGAGCAGGTGGCTCCGGGGTGCTCGGCAGGTGCTACCGATGTGTCCGGCAGGTGGTTCTGGCGAGTCGATCAGGTGCCTCCGGCGTGCTGGGCAGGTGCTTCCGGTGTGTCCGCCAGGTGGTTCCAAAGAGTCCAGCAGGTGGCTCCGGAGTGCTCGGCAGGTGCTTCCGGTGTGTCCGGCAGGTGGTTCTGGCGAGTCGATCAGGTGTCTCCGGCGTGCTGGGCAGGTGCTTCCGGTGTGTCCGGCAGGTGGTTCCGAAGAGTCGAGCAGGTGGCTCCGGCGTCCTGGGCAGGTGCTTCCAGTGTGTCCGGAAGTTGGTTCCGGCGAGTCGATCAGGTGGCTCCGGCGTGCTGGGCAGGTGCTTCCGGTGTGTCCGGCTGGTGGTTCCGGCGATTCGAGCCGGTGGCTCCGGCGTGCTCGGCAGGTGCTTCCGGTGTGTGCGGCAGGTAGTTCCGGCGAGTCGAGCAGGTGGCTCTGGCGTGCTCGGCAGGTGCTTCCGGCATGCTCGGCAGGTGCTTCCGGTGTGTCCGGCATGTGGTACCGGCGAGTCGAGCAGGTGGCTCCGGCGTGCTCGGCAGGTGCTTCCGGGGTGTCCGGCAGGTGGTTCCGGCGAGTCGAGCAGGTGGCTCCGGCGTGCTCGGCAGGTGCTTCCGGTGTGTCCGGCAGGCGGTTATGGCGAGTCGAGCAGGTGGCTCCGGCGTACTCGGCAGGTGCTTCCGGTGTGTCTGGCAGGTGCTTCCGGTGTGTCCTCAGGTGGTTCCGGCGAGTCGAGCAGGTGGCTCCGGCGTGCTCGGCAGGTGCTTCCGGCGTGTCCGGCAGGTGGTTCCGTCGAATCGAGCAGGTGGCTCCGGCGTGTTCGGCATGTGCTTACGGCGTGTCCGGCTATTGGTTCCGACGAGTCAAGCATGTGGCTCCGGCGTGCTCGGCAGGTGCTTCCGGCGTGTCAGGGAATTGGTTCCGGCGAGTCGAGCATGTGGCTCCGGGGTCCTCGGCAGGTGCTTCCGTTGTGTCCGGCACTTGGTTCCGGCGAGTCGAGCAGGTGTCTCCGGCGTGCTCGGCAGGTGCTTCCGGTGTGTCCGGCTGGTGGTTCCAGCGAGTCGAGCAGGTGGCTCCGGGGTGCTCGCCAGGTGCTTCCGGTGTGTCCGGCAGGTGGTTCCGAAGAGTCGAGCAGGTGGTTCCGGAGTGCTCGGCAGGTGCTTCCGGTGTGTCCGGCAGGTGGTTCCGGCGAGTCGAGCAGGTGGCTCCGGCGTGCTCGGCAGGTGCTTCCGGTGTGTCCGGCAGGCGGTTCTGGCGAGTCGAGCAGGTGGCTCCGGCGTACTCGGCAGGTGCTTCCGGTGTGTCTGGCAGGTGGTTCCGGTCTGTCCGTTAGGTGGATCCGGCGTGTGCGGCACGTGTTTCTGGCACGTCTGAGTGGTGGTTCCGGCATGCCCGACATGTGACTCCGAAATGTCTGCCAAGTGGTTCTGGCGTAGCCGGCAGGTGATTTTGGCGTGTCCGGCAGGTGGTTCCGGCGAGTCGAGCAGTTGGCTCCAGCGTGCTCGGCAGGTGCTTCCGGGGTGTCCGGCAGGTGGTTCCGGCGTGCTCGGCAGGTGCTTCCGGTTTGTCCAGCAGGTGTTTCCAGCGAGTTGAGCAGGTGGCTCAGGCGTGTTCGGCATGTGCTTACGGCGTATCCGGCTATTGGTTCCGGCGAGTCAAGCAGGTGGCTCCGGCGTGCTCGGCAGGTGCTTCCAGTGTGTCCTCAGGTGGTTCCGGCGAGTCCAGCAGGTGGCTCAGGCGTGTTCGGCATGTGCTTAGGGCGTGTCCGGCTATTGGTTCCGACGAGTCAAGCATGTGGCTCCGGCGTGCTCGGCAGGTGCTTCCGGCGTGTCCGGCAATTGGTTCCGGCGAGTCGAGCAGGTGGCTCCGGGGTCCTCGGCAGGTGCTTCCGGTGTGTCCGGAAGGTGGTTCCGGCGAGTCGAGCAGGTGGCTCCGGCGTGCTCGGCAGGTGCTTCCGGTTTGTCCTCAGGTGGTTCCGGCGAGTCGAGCAGGTGGCTCCAGCGTGCTCGGCAGGTGCTTCCGGCGTGTCCGGCAGGTGGTTCCGGCGAATCGAGCAGGTGGCTCCGGTGTGCTCGGCAGGTGCTTCCGGTGTGTCCGGCTGGTGGTTCCGGCGAGTCGAGCAGGTGGCTCTGGGGTGCTCGGCAGGTGCTTCCGGTGTGTGCGGCAGTTGGTTCCGGCGAGTCGAGCAGGTGGCTCCGGCGTGCTCGGCAGGTGCTTCCGGTGTGTGCGACAGTTGGTTCCGGCGAGTCGAGCAGGTGGCTCCGGCGTGCTCGTCAGGTGCTTCCGGTGTGTGCGGCAGGTGATTCCGGCGAGTCGAGCAGGTGGCTCCGGTGTGCTCGGCAGGTGCTACCGGCGTGTCCAGCAATTGGTTCCGGCGAGTCGAGCAGGTGGCTCTGGCGTGCTCGGCAGGTGCTTCCGATGTGTCCGGCAGGCGGTTCCGGCGAGTCGAGCAGGTGGCTCTGCCGTGCTCGGCAGGTGCTTCCGGGCTGTCCGGCAGGTTTTTCCGGCGAGTCGAGCGAGTGGCTCCGGCGTGCTGGGCAGGTGCTTCCGGTGTGTCCGGCAGGCGGTTCCGGCGAGTCGAGCAGGTGGCTCTGGCGTGCTCAGCAGGTGCTTCCGGCGTGCTCGGCAGGTGCTTCCGGTGTGTCCGGCAGGCGGTTCCGGCTAGTCGAGCAGGTGGCTCTGGCGTGCTCGGCAGGTGCTTCCGGGATGTCAGGCAGGTGGTTCCGGCGAGTCGAGCAGGTGGCTCCGGCGTGCTCGGCAGGTGCTTCCGGGATGTCAGGCAGGTGGTTCCGGCGAGTCGAGCAGGTGGCTCCGGCGTGCTGGGCAGGTGCTTCCGGTGTGTCCGGCAGGTGGTTCCGGCGAGCCGAGCATGTGGCTCCGGCGTGCTCGGCAGGTGCGTCCGGTGTGCCCGGCAGGTGGTTCCGGCGAGCCTAGCTGGTGGCTCCGGCGTGCTCGGCAGGTGCTTCCGGTGTGCCCGGCAGGTGGTTCCGGCGAGCCGAGCAGGTGGCTCCGGCGTTCTCGGCAGGTGCTTCCGGTGTTTCCGGCAGGTGGTTCCGGTCTGTCCGTTAGGTGGATCTGGCGTTTCCGGCACGTGTTTCTGGCACGTCTGAGAGGTGGTTCCGGCATGCCCGACATGTGACTCTGAAATGTCAGTACAAGGGGTTCTGGCGTAGCCGGCAGGTGATTTTGGCGTGTCCGGCAGGTGGTTCCGGCGTGCTCGGCAGGTGGTTCCGGTTTGTCCAGCAGGTGTTTCCAGCGAGTCGAGCAGGTGGCTCAGGCGTGTTCGGCATGTGCTTACGGCGTATCCGTCTATTGGTTCCGACGAGTCAAGCATGTGGCTCCGGCGTGCTTGGCAGGTGCTTCCGGGATGTCCGGCAATTGGTTCCGGCGAGTCGAGCAGGTGGCTCCGGGGTGTTCGGCAGGTGCTTCCGGTGTGTCCGGCTGGTGGTTCCGGCGAGTCGAGCATGTGGCTCCGGGGTGTTCGGCAGGTGCTTCCGGTGTGTCCGGCACTTGGTTCCGGCGAGTCGAGCAGGTGGCTCCGGCGTGCTCGGCAGGTGCTTCCGGCGTGTCCGGCAGGTGGTTCCGGTCTGTCCGTTAGGTGGATCCGGCGTGTCCGGCACGTGTTTCTGGCACGTCTGAGAGGTGGTTCCGGCATGGCCGACATGTGACTCCGAAATGTCTGCCAAGTGGTTCTGGCGTAGCCGGCAGGTGATTTTGGCGTGTCCGGCAGGAGGTAACGGCCAGTCGAGCAGGTGTCTCCGGCGTGCTCGGCAGGTGCTTCCGCGGGGTCCAGCGAGCCGAGCAGATGCTCCGGCGTGCTCGGCAGCTGCTTCCGGTATGTCCGGCAGGTGGTTCCGGCGAGTCGAGCAGGTGGCTCCGGCGTGCTCGGCAGGTGGTTCCGGTGTGTCCGGCAGGTGGTTCCGACGAGTCGAGCAGGTGGCTCCGGCGTGCTCGGCAGGTGCTTCCGGTGTGTCCGGCTGGTGGTTCCGGCTAGTCGAGCAGGTGGCTCTGGGGTGCTCGGCAGGTGCTTCCGGTGTGTCCGTCAGGCGGTTCCGACGAGTCGAGCAGGTGGCTCCGGCGTGCTCGTCAGGTGCTTCCGGTGTGTCCGGCAGGTGGTTCCGACGAGTCGAGCAGGTGGCTCCGGCGTGCTCGGCAGGTGCTTCCGGTATGTCCGGCAGGTGGTTCCGGCGGGCCGAGTAGGTGGCTCCGGCGTGCTCGGCAGGTGGTTCCGGTGTGTGCGGCAGTTGGTTCCGGCGAGTCGAGCAGGTGGCTCCGGCGTGCTCGGCAGGTGCTTCCCGTGTGTGCGGCAGGTGGTTCCGGCGAGTCGAGCAGGTGGCTCCGGGGTGCTCGGCAGGTGCTTCCGGCGTGTCCGGCAATTGGTTCCTGCGACTCGAGCAGGTGGCTCTGGCGTGCTCGGCAGGTGCTTTCGGCGTGTCCGGCAGGTGGTTCCGGCGAGTTGAGCAGGTGGCTCCATCATGCTAGGCAGGTGCTTCCGGTGTGTCCGGCAGGTGGTTCCGGTCTGTCCGTTAGGTGGATCCGGCGTGTCCGGCACGTGTTTCTGGCACGTCTGAGAGGTGGTTCCGGCATGGCCGACATGTGACTCCGAAATGTCTGCCAAGTGGTTCTGGCGTAGCCGGCAGTTGATTTTGGCGTGCCCGGCAGGTGGTTCCGGCGAGTCGAGCAGGTGGCTCCGGCGTGCTCGGCAGTTGCTTCCGGCGTGCTCGGCAGGTGCTTCCGGTGTGTCCAGCAGGTGGTTCCAGCGAGTCGAGCATGTGGCTCCGGCGTGTTTGGCAGGTGCTTACGGCGTGTCCGGCAATTGGTTCCGACGAGTCAAGCAGGTGGCTCTGGCGTGCTGGGCAGGTGCTTCCGGTGTGTGCGGCAGTTGGTTCCGGCGAGTCGAGCAGGTGGCTAGGGCGTGCTCGGCAGGTGCTTCCGGGATGTCCGGCAGGTGGTTCCGGCGAGTCGAGCAGGTGGCTCCGGCGTGCTGGGCAGGTGCTTCCGGTGTGTCCGGCTGGTTGTTCCGGCCAGTCGAGCAGGTGTCTCCGGCGTGCTCGGCAGGTGCTTCCGGTGTGTCTGGCAGGTGGTTCCGGCTAGTCGAGCAGGTGTCTCCGGCGTGCTCGGCAGGTGCTTCCGGTGTGTCTGGCAGGTGGTTCCGGCTAGTCGAGCAGGTGTCTCCGGCGTGCTCGGCATGTGCTTCCGGTGTGCCCGGCAGGTGTTTCCGGCGAGTCGAGCAGGTGCCTCCGGCGTGCTGGGCAGGTGCTTCCGGTGTGTCCGGCAGCCGGTTCCGGCGAGTCGAGCAGGTGGCTCCGGCGTACTCGGCAGGTGCTTCCGGTGTGTCTGGCAGGTGGTTCCGGTCTGACCGTTAGGTGGATCCGGCGTGTGCGGCACGTGTTTCTGGCACGTCTGAGTGGTGGTTCCGGCATGCCCGACATGTGACTCCGAAATATCTGCCAAGTGGTTCTGGCGTAGCCGGCAGGTGATTTTGGCGTGTCCGGCAGGTGGTTCCGGCGTGTCGAGCACGTGGCTACAGCGTGCTCGGCAGGTGCTTCCGGGATGTCCGGCAGGTGGTTCCGGCGAGTCGAGCAGGTGGCTCCGGTGTCCTCGGCAGGTGCTTCCGGTGTGTCCGGCACTTGGTTCCGGCGAGTCGAGCAGGTGGCTCCGGCGTGCTCGGCAGGTGCTTCCGGTGTGTCCTCAGGTGGTTCCGGCGAGTCGAGCAGGTGGCTCCGGCGTGCTCGGCAGCTGCTTCCGGCGTGTACGGCAGGTGGTTCCAGCGAATCGAGCAGGTGGCTCCGGCGTGCTCGGCAGGTGCTTCCGGTGTGTCCGGCTGGTGGTTCCGGCGAGTCAAGCAGGTGGCTCCGGGGTGCTCGGCATGTGCTTCCGGTGTGTCCGGCAGGTGGTTCCGGCGAGTTGAGCAGGTGGCTCCGGCGTACTCGGCAGGTGCATCCGGTGTGTCTGGCAGGTGGTTCCGGTCTGTCCATTAGGTGGATCCGGCGTGTGCGGCACGTGTTTCTGGCACGTCTGAGTGGTGGTTCCGGCATGCCCGACATGTGACTCCGAAATATCTGCCAAGTGGTTCTGGCGTAGCCGGCAGGTGATGTTGGCGTGTCCGGCAAGAGGTTCCGGCGAGTCGAGCAGGTGGCTCCAGCGTGCTCGGCAGGTGCTTCCGTGATGTCCGGCAGGTGGTTCCGGCGAGTCGAGCAGGTGGCTCCGGCCTGCTGGGCAGGTGCTTCCGGTGTGTCCGGCAGGCGGTTCCGGCGAGTCGAGCATGTGGCTCTGGCGTGCTCGGCAGGTGCTTCCGGCGTGCTCGGCAGGTGCTTCCGGGGGGTCCGGCGAGCCGAGCAGGTGCTTCGGCGTGCTCGGCAGCTGCTTCCGGTGGGTCCGGCAGGTGGTTCCGGCGAGCCGAGCAGGTGGCTCCGGCGTGCTCAGCAGGTGCTTCCGGTGTGTCCGGCAGGTGGTTCCGGTCTGTCCGTTAGGTGGATCTGGCGTTTCCGGCACGTGTTTCTGGCACGTCTGACATGTGGTTCCGGCATGCCCGACATGTGACTCCGAAATGTCAGTCCAAGTGGTTCTGGCGTAGCCGGCAGGTGATTTTGGCGTGTCCGGCAGGTGGTTCCGGCGTGCTCGGCAGGTGCTTCCGGTTTGTCCAGCAGGTGTTTCCAGCGAGTCGAGCAGGTGGCTCAGGCGTGTTCGGCATGTGCTTAGGGCGTGTCCGGCTATTGGTTCCGACGAGTCAAGCATGTGGCTCCGGCGTTCTCGGCAGGTGCTTCCGGCGTGTCCAGCACTTGGTTCCGGCGAGCCGAGCTGGTGGCTCCGGAGTGCTCGGCAGCTGCTTCCGGTGTGTCCGGCTGGTGGTTCCGGCGAGTCGAGCAGGTGGCTCCGGGGTGCTCGGCAGGTGCTTCCGGTGTGTCCGGCAGGTGGTTCCGAAGAGTCGAGCAGGTGGCTCCGGAGTGCTCGGCAGGTGCTTCCGGTGTGTCCGGGAGGAGGTTCCTGCGAGTCGAGCAGGTGGCTCCGGCGTGCTCGGCAGGTGCTTCTGGTGTGTCCGGCAGGCGGTTCTGGCGAGTCGAGCTGGTGGCTCTGGCCTGCTCGGCAGGTGCTTCCGGTGTGTCCGGCTGGTGGTTCCGGCGAGTCAAGCAGGTGGCTCCGGGGTGCTCGGCAGGTGCTTCCGGTGTGTGCGGCAGTTGGTTCCGGCGAGTCGAGCAGGTGGCTCCGGCGTACTCGGCAGGTGCTTCCGGTGTGTCTGGCAGGTGGTTCCGGTCTGTCCGTTAGGTGGATCCGGCGTGTGCGGCACGTGTTTCTGGCACGTCTGAGTGGTGGTTCCGGCATGCCCGACATGTGACTCCGAAATATCTGCCAAGTGGTTCTGGCGTAGCCGGCAGGTGATTTTGGCGTGTCCGGCAGGTGGTTCCGGCGAGTCGAGCAGGTGGCTACAGCCTGCTCGGCAGGTGCTTCCGGGATGTCCGGCAGGTGGTTCCGGCGAGTCGAGCAGGTGGCTCCGGGGTCCTCGGCAGGTGCTTCCGGTGTGTCAGGCACTTGGTTCCGGCGAGTCGAGCAGGTGGCTCCGGCGTGCTCGGCAGGTGCTTCCGGCGTGTCCGGCAGGTGGTTCCGGTCTGTCCGTTAGGTGGATCCGGCGTGTCCGGCACGTGTTTCTGGCACGTCTGAGAGGTGGTTCCGGCATGGCCGACATGTGACTCCGAAATGTCTGCCAAGTGGTTCTGGCGTAGCCGGCAGGTGATTTTGGCGTGTCCGGCAGGAGGTAACGGCCAGTCGAGCAGGTGTCTCCGGCGTGCTCGGCAGGTGCTTCCGCGGGGTCCAGCGAGCCGAGCAGATGCTCCGGCGTGCTCGGCAGCTGCTTCCGGTATGTCCGGCAGGTGGTTCCGGCGAGTCGAGCAGGTGGCTCCGGCGTGCTCGGCAGGTGGTTCCGGTGTGTCCGGCAGGTGGTTCCGACGAGTCGAGCAGGTGGCTCCGGCGTGCTCGGCAGGTGCTTCCGGTGTGTCCGGCTGGTGGTTCCGGCTAGTCGAGCAGGTGGCTCTGGGGTGCTCGGCAGGTGCTTCCGGTGTGTCCGTCAGGCGGTTCCGACGAGTCGAGCAGGTGGCTCCGGCGTGCTCGTCAGGTGCTTCCGGTGTGTCCGGCAGGTGGTTCCGACGAGTCGAGCAGGTGGCTCCGGCGTGCTCGGCAGGTGCTTCCGGTATGTCCGGCAGGTGGTTCCGGCGGGCCGAGTAGGTGGCTCCGGCGTGCTCGGCAGGTGGTTCCGGTGTGTGCGGCAGTTGGTTCCGGCGAGTCGAGCAGGTGGCTCCGGCGTGCTCGGCAGGTGCTTCCCGTGTGTGCGGCAGGTGGTTCCGGCGAGTCGAGCAGGTGGCTCCGGGGTGCTCGGCAGGTGCTTCCGGCGTGTCCGGCAATTGGTTCCTGCGACTCGAGCAGGTGGCTCTGGCGTGCTCGGCAGGTGCTTTCGGCGTGTCCGGCAGGTGGTTCCGGCGAGTTGAGCAGGTGGCTCCATCATGCTAGGCAGGTGCTTCCGGTGTGTCCGGCAGGTGGTTCCGGTCTGTCCGTTAGGTGGATCCGGCGTGTCCGGCACGTGTTTCTGGCACGTCTGAGAGGTGGTTCCGGCATGGCCGACATGTGACTCCGAAATGTCTGCCAAGTGGTTCTGGCGTAGCCGGCAGTTGATTTTGGCGTGCCCGGCAGGTGGTTCCGGCGAGTCGAGCAGGTGGCTCCGGCGTGCTCGGCAGTTGCTTCCGGCGTGCTCGGCAGGTGCTTCCGGTGTGTCCAGCAGGTGGTTCCAGCGAGTCGAGCATGTGGCCTCGGCGTGTTTGGCAGGTGCTTACGGCGTGTCCGGCAATTGGTTCCGACGAGTCAAGCAGGTGGCTCTGGCGTGCTGGGCAGGTGCTTCCGGTGTGTGCGGCAGTTGGTTCCGGCGAGTCGAGCAGGTGGCTAGGGCGTGCTCGGCAGGTGCTTCCGGGATGTCCGGCAGGTGGTTCCGGCGAGTCGAGCAGGTGGCTCCGGCGTGCTGGGCAGGTGCTTCCGGTGTGTCCGGCTGGTTGTTCCGGCCAGTCGAGCAGGTGTCTCCGGCGTGCTCGGCAGGTGCTTCCGGTGTGTCTGGCAGGTGGTTCCGGCTAGTCGAGCAGGTGTCTCCGGCGTGCTCGGCAGGTGCTTCCGGTGTGTCTGGCAGGTGGTTCCGGCTAGTCGAGCAGGTGTCTCCGGCGTGCTCGGCATGTGCTTCCGGTGTGCCCGGCAGGTGTTTCCGGCGAGTCGAGCAGGTGCCTCCGGCGTGCTGGGCAGGTGCTTCCGGTGTGTCCGGCAGCCGGTTCCGGCGAGTCGAGCAGGTGGCTCCGGCGTACTCGGCAGGTGCTTCCGGTGTGTCTGGCAGGTGGTTCCGGTCTGACCGTTAGGTGGATCCGGCGTGTGCGGCACGTGTTTCTGGCACGTCTGAGTGGTGGTTCCGGCATGCCCGACATGTGACTCCGAAATATCTGCCAAGTGGTTCTGGCGTAGCCGGCAGGTGATTTTGGCGTGTCCGGCAGGTGGTTCCGGCGTGTCGAGCAGGTGGCTACAGCGTGCTCGGCAGGTGCTTCCGGGATGTCCGGCAGGTGGTTCCGGCGAGTCGAGCAGGTGGCTCCGGTGTCCTCGGCAGGTGCTTCCGGTGTGTCCGGCACTTGGTTCCGGCGAGTCGAGCAGGTGGCTCCGGCGTGCTCGGCAGGTGCTTCCGGTGTGTCCTCAGGTGGTTCCGGCGAGTCGAGCAGGTGGCTCCGGCGTGCTCGGCAGCTGCTTCCGGCGTGTACGGCAGGTGGTTCCAGCGAATCGAGCAGGTGGCTCCGGCGTGCTCGGCAGGTGCTTCCGGTGTGTCCGGCTGGTGGTTCCGGCGAGTCAAGCAGGTGGCTCCGGGGTGCTCGGCATGTGCTTCCGGTGTGTCCGGCAGGTGGTTCCGGCGAGTTGAGCAGGTGGCTCCGGCGTACTCGGCAGGTGCATCCGGTGTGTCTGGCAGGTGGTTCCGGTCTGTCCATTAGGTGGATCCGGCGTGTGCGGCACGTGTTTCTGGCACGTCTGAGTGGTGGTTCCGGCATGCCCGACATGTGACTCCGAAATATCTGCCAAGTGGTTCTGGCGTAGCCGGCAGGTGATGTTGGCGTGTCCGGCAAGAGGTTCCGGCGAGTCGAGCAGGTGGCTCCAGCGTGCTCGGCAGGTGCTTCCGTGATGTCCGGCAGGTGGTTCCGGCGAGTCGAGCAGGTGGCTCCGGCCTGCTGGGCAGGTGCTTCCGGTGTGTCCGGCAGGCGGTTCCGGCGAGTCGAGCATGTGGCTCTGGCGTGCTCGGCAGGTGCTTCCGGCGTGCTCGGCAGGTGCTTCCGGGGGGTCCGGCGAGCCGAGCAGGTGCTTCGGCGTGCTCGGCAGCTGCTTCCGGTGGGTCCGGCAGGTGGTTCCGGCGAGCCGAGCAGGTGGCTCCGGCGTGCTCAGCAGGTGCTTCCGGTGTGTCCGGCAGGTGGTTCCGGTCTGTCCGTTAGGTGGATCTGGCGTTTCCGGCACGTGTTTCTGGCACGTCTGACATGTGGTTCCGGCATGCCCGACATGTGACTCCGAAATGTCAGTCCAAGTGGTTCTGGCGTAGCCGGCAGGTGATTTTGGCGTGTCCGGCAGGTGGTTCCGGCGTGCTCGGCAGGTGCTTCCGGTTTGTCCAGCAGGTGTTTCCAGCGAGTCGAGCAGGTGGCTCAGGCGTGTTCGGCATGTGCTTAGGGCGTGTCCGGCTATTGGTTCCGACGAGTCAAGCATGTGGCTCCGGCGTTCTCGGCAGGTGCTTCCGGCGTGTCCAGCACTTGGTTCCGGCGAGCCGAGCTGGTGGCTCCGGAGTGCTCGGCAGCTGCTTCCGGTGTGTCCGGCTGGTGGTTCCGGAGAGTCGAGCAGGTGGCTCCGGGGTGCTCGGCAGGTGCTTCCGGTGTGTCCGGCAGGTGGTTCCGAAGAGTCGAGCAGGTGGCTCCGGAGTGCTCGGCAGGTGCTTCCGGTGTGTCCGGGAGGAGGTTCCTGCGAGTCGAGCAGGTGGCTCCGGCGTGCTCGGCAGGTGCTTCTGGTGTGTCCGGCAGGCGGTTCTGGCGAGTCGAGCTGGTGGCTCTGGCCTGCTCGGCAGGTGCTTCCGGTGTGTCCGGCTGGTGGTTCCGGCGAGTCAAGCAGGTGGCTCCGGGGTGCTCGGCAGGTGCTTCCGGTGTGTGCGGCAGTTGGTTCCGGCGAGTCGAGCAGGTGGCTCCGGCGTACTCGGCAGGTGCTTCCGGTGTGTCTGGCAGGTGGTTCCGGTCTGTCCGTTAGGTGGATCCGGCGTGTGCGGCACGTGTTTCTGGCACGTCTGAGTGGTGGTTCCGGCATGCCCGACATGTGACTCCGAAATATCTGCCAAGTGGTTCTGGCGTAGCCGGCAGGTGATTTTGGCGTGTCCGGCAGGTGGTTCCGGCGAGTCGAGCAGGTGGCTACAGCCTGCTCGGCAGGTGCTTCCGGGATGTCCGGCAGGTGGTTCCGGCGAGTCGAGCAGGTGGCTCCGGGGTCCTCGGCAGGTGCTTCCGGTGTGTCAGGCACTTGGTTCCGGCGAGTCGAGCAGGTGGAACCGGCGTGCTCGGCAGGTGCTTCCGGTGTGTCCTCAGGTGGTTCCGGCGAGTCGAGCAGGTGGCTCCGGCGTGCTCGGCAGCTGCTTCCGGTGGGTCCGGCAGGTGGTTCCGGCGAGCCGAGCTGGTGGCTCCGGCGTGCTCAGCAGGTGCTTCCGGTGTTTCCGGCAGGTGGTTCCGGTCTGTCCGTTACGTGGATCTGGCGTTTCCGGCACGTGTTTCTGGCACGTCTGAGAGGTGGTTCCGGCATGCCCGACATGTGACTCCGAAATGTCAGTCCAAGTGGTTCTGGCGTAGCCGGCAGGTGATTTTGGCGTGTCCGGCAGGTGGTTCCGGCGTGCTGGGTAGGTGCTTCCGGTTTGTCCAGCAGGTGTTTCCAGCGAGTCGAGCAGGTGGCTCCGGGGTCCTCGGCAGGTGCTTCCGGTGTGTCCGGCACTTGGTTCCGGCGTGTCGAGCAGGTGGCTCCGGCGTGCTCGGCAGGTGCTTCCAGTGTGTCCTCAGGTGGTTCCGGCGAGTCGAGCAGGTGGCTCCGGCGTGCTCGGCAGGTGCTTCCGGCGTGTCCGGCAGGTGGTTCCGGCGAATCGAGCAGGTGGCTCCGGCGTGCTCGGCAGGTGCTTCCGGTGTGTGCGGCAGGTGGTTCCGGCGAGTCGAGCAGGTGGCTCCGGGGTGCTCGGCAGGTGCTTCCGGCGTGTCCGGCAATTGGTTCCTGCGAGTAGAGCAGGTGGCTCCGGCGTGCTCGGCAGCTGCTTCCGGCGTGTCCGGCAGGTGGTTCCAGCGAATCGAGCAGGTGGCTCCGGCGTGCTCGGCAGGTGCTTCCGGTGTGTCCGGCTGGTGGTTCCGGCGTGTCAAGCAGGTGGCTCCGGGGTGCTCGGCATGTGCTTCCAGTGTGTCCTCAGGTGGTTCCGGCGAGTCGAGCAGGTGGCTCCGGCGTGCTCGGCAGGTGCTTCCGGCGTGTCCGGCAGGTGGTTCCGGCGAATCGAGCAGGTGGCTCCGGCGTGCTGGGCAGGTGCTTCCGGTGTGTCCGGCTGGTGGTTCTGGCTAGTCGAGCAGGTGGCTCCGGCGTGCTCGGCAGGTGCTTCCGGTGTGTGCGGCAGGTGGTTCCGGCGAGTCGAGCAGGTGGCTCCGGGGTGCTCGGCAGGTGCTTCCGGCGTGTCCGGCAATTGGTTCCTGCGAGTCGAGCAGGTGGCTCCAGCGTGCTCGGCAGGTGCTTTCGGCGTGTCCGGCAGGTGGTTCCGGCGAGTTGAGCAGGTGGCTACATCATGCTAGGCAGGTGCTTCCGGTGTGTCCGGCAGGTGGTTCCGGTCTGTCCGTTAGGTGGATCCGGCGTGTCCGGCACGTGTTTCTGGCACGTCTGAGAGGTGGTTCCGGCATGGCCGACATGTGACTCCGAAATGTCTGCCAAGTGGTTCTGGCGTAGCCGGCAGTTGATTTTGGCGTGCCCGGCAGGTGGTTCCAGCGAGTCGAGCAGGTGGCTTCGGCGTGCTCGGCAGTTGCTTCCGGCGTGCTCGGCAGGTGCTTCCGGTGTGTCCAGCAGGTGGTTCCAGCGAGTCGAGCATGTGGCTCCGGCGTGTTTGGCAGGTGCTTCCGGTGTGTGCGGCAGTTGGTTACGGCGAGTCGAGCAGGTGGCTCCGGCGTGCTCGGCAGGTGCTTCCGGGATGTCCGGCAAATGGTTCCGGCGAGTCGAGCAGGTGGCTCCGGCGTGCTGGGCAGGTGCTTCCGGTGTGTCCGGCTGGTTGTTTCGGCGAGACGAGCAGGTGGCTCCGGCGTGCTCGGCAGGTGCTTCTGGCGTGCTCGGCAGGTGCTTCCGGTGTGTCCAGCAGGTGGTTCCAGCGAGTCGAGCATGTGGCTACGGCGTGTTTGGCAGGTGCTTACGGCATGTCCGGTAATTGGTTCCGATGAGTCAAGCAGGTGGCTCCGGCGTGCTCGGCAGGTGCTTCCGGTGTGTCCGGCCGTTGGTTCCGTCGAGTTGAGCAGGCGGCTCCGGCGTGCTCGGCAGGTGGTTCCGGTGTGTCCGGCAGGCGGTTCCGGCGAGTCGAGCAGGTGGCTCCGGCGTGCTCGGCGGGTGCTTCCGGGGTGTCCGGCAGGATTTTCCGGCGAATCGAGCAGGTGGCTCCGGCGTGCTCGGCAGGTGCTTCCGGTGTGTGCGGCAGGTGATTCCGGCGAGTCGAGCAGGTGGCTCCGGGGTGCTCGGCAGGTGCTACCGGCGTGTCCGGCAATTGGTTCCGGCGAGTCGAGCAGGTGGCCCCGGCGTGCTCAGCAGGTGCTTCCGGTGTGTCCGGCAGGTGGTCCGGCGAGTTGAGCAGGTGGCTCCGGCGTGCTAGGCAGGTGCTTCCGGTGTGTCCGGCAGGTGGTTCCGGTCTGTCCGTTAGGTGGATCCGGCGTGTCCGGCACGTGTTTCTGGCACGTCTGAGAGGTGGTTCCGGCATGGCCGACATGTGACTCCGAAATGTCTGCCAAGTGGTTTTGGCGTAGCCGGCAGGTGATTTTGGGGTGTCCGGCAGGTGGTTCCGGCCAGTCGAGCAGCTGTCTCCGGCGTGCTCGGCAGGTGCTTCCGGTGTGTCCTGCAGGTGGTTCCGGCGAGTCGAGCATGTGGCCCCGGCGTGCTAAGCAGGTGCTTCCGGTGTGTCCGGCAGGTGGTACCGTCGAGTCGAGCAAGTGGCTCCGGCTTGCTCGGCAGGTGCTTACGGTGGGTCCGGCAGGTGGTTCCGGCGAGTCGAGCAGGTGGCTCCGGCGTGCTCGGCAGGTGCTTCCGGTGTGTCTGGCAGGTGGTTCCGGCTAGTCGAGCAGGTGGCTGCGGCCTGCTGGGCAGGTGCTTCCGGTGTGTGCGGCAGTTGGTTCCGGCGAGTCGAGCAGGTGGCTGCGGCCTGCTGGGCAGGTGCTTTTGGTGTGTCCGGCAGGCGGTTCCGGCGAGTCGAGCAGGTGGCTCTGGCGTGCTCAGCAGGTGCTTCCGGCGTGCTCGGCAGGTGCTTCCGGTGTGTCCGGCAGGCGGTTCCGGCTAGTCGAGCAGGTGGCTCCGGCGTGCTCGGCAGGTGCTTCCGGTGTGTCCGGCAGGTGGTTCCAACGAGTCGAGCATGTGGCTCCGGCGTGCTCGGCAGGTGATTCCGGTATGTCCGGCAGGTGGTTCCGGCGGGCCGAGTAGGTGGCTATGGGGTGCTCGGCAGGTGCTTCCGGTGTGTGCGGCAGTTGGTGCCGGCGAGTCGAGCAGGTGGCTCCGGCGTGCTCGGCAGGTGCTTCCGGTGTGTGCGGCAGGTGGTTCCGGCGAGTCGAGCAGGTGGCTCCGGGGTGCTCGGCAGGTGCTTCCGGCGTGTCCGGCAATTGGTTCCTGCGAGTTGAGCAGGTGGCTCCGGCGTGCTCGGCAGGTGCTTTCGGCGTGTCCGGCAGGTGGTTCCGGCGAGTTGAGCAGGTGGCTCCGGCGTGCTAGGCAGGTGCTTCCGGTGTGTCCGGCAGGTGGTTCCGGTCTGTCCGTTAGGTGGATCCGGCGTGTCCGGCACGTGTTTCTGGCACGTCTGAGAGGTGGTTCCGGCATGGCCGACATGTGACTCTGAAATGTCTGCCAAGTGGTTCTGGCGTAGCCGGCAGGTGATTTTGGCGTGCCCGGCAGGTGGTTCCGGCGAGTCGAGCAGGTGGCTCCGGCGTGCTCGGCAGGTGCTTCCGGCGTATCGGCAGGTGCTTCCGGTGTGTCCAGCAGGTGGTTCCAGCGAGTCGAGCAGGTGGCTCCGGCGTGTTTGGCAGGTGCTTACGGCATGTCCGGCAATTGGTTCCGACGAGTCAAGCAGGTGGCTCCGGCGTGCTCGGCAGGTGCTTCCGGGATGTCCGGCAGGTGGTTCCGGCGAGTCGAGCAGGTGGCTCCGGCGTGCTGGGCAGGTGCTTCCGGCGTGTCCAGCACTTGGTTCCGGCGAGCCGAGCTGGTGGCTCCGGAGTGCTCGGCAGCTGCTTCCGGTGTGTCCGGCTGGTGGTTCCGGCGAGTCGAGCAGGTGGCTCCGGGGTGCTCGGCAGGTGCTTCCGGTGTGTCCGGCAGGTGGTTCCGAAGAGTCGAGCAGGTGGCTCCGGAGTGCTCGGCAGGTGCTTCCGGTGTGTCCGGCAGGAGGTTCCTGCGAGTCGAGCAGGTGGCTCCGGCGTGCTCGGCAGGTGCTTCTGGTGTGTCCGGCAGGCGGTTCTGGCGAGTCGAGCTGGTGGCTCTGGCCTGCTCGGCAGGTGCTTCCGGTGTGTCCGGCTGGTGGTTCCGGCGAGTCAAGCAGGTGGCTCCGGGGTGCTCGGCAGGTGCTTCCGGTGTGTGCGGCAGTTGGTTCCGGCGAGTCGAGCAGGTGGCTCCGGCGTGCTCGGCAGGTGCTTCCGGTGTGTCCGGCAGGTGGTTCCTGCGAGTCGAGCAGGTGGCTCCGGCGTGCTCGGCAGGTGCTTCCGGTGTGTCCGGCAGGCGGTTCTGGCGAGTCGAGCAGGTGGCTCTGGCGTGCTCGGCAGGTGCTTCCGGTGTGTCCGGCAGCCGGTTCCGGCGAGTCGAGCAGGTGGCTCCGGCGTACTCGGCAGGTGCTTCCGGTGTGTCTGGCAGGTGGTTCCGGTCTGTCCGTTAGGTGGATCCGGCGTGTGCGGCACGTGTTTCTGGCACGTCTGAGTGGTGGTTCCGGCATGCCCGACATGTGACTCCGAAATATCTGCCAAGTGGTTCTGGCGTAGCCGGCAGGTGATTTTGGCGTGTCCGGCAGGTGGTTCCGGCGAGTCGAGCAGGTGGCTACAGCCTGCTCGGCAGGTGCTTCCGGGATGTCCGGCAGGTGGTTCCGGCGAGTCGAGCAGGTGGCTCCGGGGTCCTCGGCAGGTGCTTCCGGTGTGTCCGGCACTTGGTTCCGGCGAGTCGAGCAGGTGGAACCGGCGTGCTCGGCAGGTGCTTCCGGTGTGTCCTCAGGTGGTTCCGGCGAGTCGAGCAGGTGGCTCCGGCGTGCTCGGCAGCTGCTTCCGGTGGGTCCGGCAGGTGGTTCCGGCGAGCCGAGCTGGTGGCTCCGGCGTGCTCAGCAGGTGCTTCCGGTGTTTCCGGCAGGTGGTTCCGGTCTGTCCGTTACGTGGATCTGGCGTTTCCGGCACGTGTTTCTGGCACGTCTGAGAGGTGGTTCCGGCATGCCCGACATGTGACTCCGAAATGTCAGTCCAAGTGGTTCTGGCGTAGCCGGCAGGTGATTTTGGCGTGTCCGGCAGGTGGTTCCGGCGTGCTGGGTAGGTGCTTCCGGTTTGTCCAGCAGGTGTTTCCAGCGAGTCGAGCAGGTGGCTCCGGGGTCCTCGGCAGGTGCTTCCGGTGTGTCCGGCACTTGGTTCCGGCGTGTCGAGCAGGTGGCTCCGGCGTGTTCGGCATGTGCTTACGGCGTATCCGGCTATTGGTTCCGACGAGTCAAGCAGGTGGCTCCGGCGTGCTCGGCAGGTGCTTCCAGTGTTTCCTCAGGTGGTTCCGGCGAGTCCAGCAGGTGGCTCCGACGTGCTCGGCATGTGCTTCCGGCGTGTCCGGCAGGTGCTTCCGGCGAATCGAGCAGGTGGCTCCGGCGTGCTCGGCAGGTGCTTCCGGTGTGTCCGGCTGGTGGTTCCGGCGAGTCGAGCAGGTGGCTCCGGCGTGCTCGGCAGGTGCTTCCGGCGTGTCCGGCAGGTGGTTCCAGTCTGTCCGTTAGGTGGATCCGGCGTGTCCGGCCCGTGTTTCTGGCACGTCTGAGAGGTGGTTCCGACATGGCCGACATGTGACTCCGAAATGTCTGCCAAGTGGTTCTGGCGTAGCCGGCAGGTGATTTTGGCGTGTCCGGCAGGAGGTTCCGGCCAGTCGAGCAGGTGTCTCCGGCGTGCTCGGCAGGTGCTTCCGCGGGGTCCAGCGAGCCGAGCAGATGCTCCGGCGTGCTCGGCAGCTGCTTCTGGTGGGTCCGGCAGTTGGTTCCGGCGAGCCGAGCAGGTGGCTCCGGCGTGCTCAGCAGGTGCTTCCGGTGTGTCCGGCAGGTGGTTCCGGTCTGTCCGTTAGGTGGATCTGGCGTTTCCGGCACGTGTTTCTGGCACGTCTGAGAGGTGGTTCCGGCATGCCCGACATGTGACTCTGAAATGTCAGTCCAAGTGGTTCTGGCGTAGCCGGCAGGTGATTTTGGCGTGTCCGGCAGGTGGTTCCGGCGTGCTCGGCAGGTGCTTCCGGCGTGTCCGGCAATTGGTTCCGGCGAGTCGAGCAGGTGGCTCCGGCGTGCTCGGCAGGTGGTTCCGGTGTGTCCGGCAGGCGGTTCCGGCGAGTCGAGCAGGTGGCTCTGGCGTGCTCGGCAGGTGCTTCCGGGGTGTCCGGCGAGCCGAGCAGGTGCTCCGGCGTGCTCGGCAGCTGCTTCCGGTGTTTCCCTCAGGTGCTTCCGGTCTGTCCGTTAGGTGGATCTGGCGTTTCCGGCACGTGTTTCTGGCACGTCTGAGAGGTGGTTCCGGCATGCCCGACATGTGACTCCGAAATGTCAGTCCAAGGGGTTCTGGCGTAGCCGGCAGGTGATTTTGGCGTGTCCGGCAGGTGGTTCCGGCGTGCTCGGCAGGTGCTTCCGGTTTGTCCAGCAGGTGTTTCCAGCGAGTCGAGCAGGTGGCTCAGGCGTGTTTGGCATGTGCTTACGGCGTATCCGGCTATTGGTTCCGACGAGTCAAGCAGGTGGCTCCGGCGTGCTCGGCAGGTGCTTCCAGTGTGTCCTCAGGTGGTTCCGGCGAGTCCAGCAGGTGGCTCAGGCGTGTTCGGCATGTGCTTAGGGCGTGTCCGGCTATTGGTTCCGACGAGTCAAGCATGTGGCTCCGGCGTGCTCGGCAGGTGCTTCCGGCGTGTCCGGCAATTGGTTCCGGCGAGTCGAGCAGGTGGCTCCGGGGTCCTCGGCAGGTGCTTCCGGTGTGTCCGGCACTTGGTTCCGGCGAGTCGAGCAGGTGGCTCCGGCGTGCTCGGCAGGTGCTTCCAGTGTGTCCTCAGGTGGTTCCGGCGAGTCGAGCAGGTGGCTCCGGCGTGCTCGGCAGGTGCTTCCGGCGTGTCCGGCAGGTGGTTCCGGCGAATCGAGCAGGTGGCTCCGGCGTGCTCGGCAGGTGCTTCCGGTGTGTCCGGCTGGTGGTTCCGGCGAGTCGAGCATGTGGCTCCGGGGTGCTCGGCAGGTGCTTCCGGTGTGTGCGGCAGTTGGTTCCGGCGGGTCGAGCAGGTGGCTCCGGCGTGCTCGGCAGGTGCTTCCGGCGTGTCCGGCAGGTGGTTCCGGTCTGTCCGTTAGGTGGATCCGGCGTGTCCGGCACGTGTTTCTGGCACGTCTGAGAGGTGGTTCCGGCATGGCCGACATGTGACTCCGAAATGTCTGCCAAGTGGTTCTGGCGTAGCCGGCAGGTGATTTTGGCGTGTCCGGCAGGTGGTTCGGGCCAGTCGAGCAGGTGTCTCCGGCGTGCTCGGCAGGTGCTTCCGGTGTGCCCGGCAGGTGGTTCCGGCGAGCCGAGCAGGTGGCTCCGGCGTTCTCGGCAGGTGCTTCCGGTGTTTCCGGCAGGTGGTTCCGGTCTGTCCGTTACGTGGATCTGGCGTTTCCCGCACG
Organism: Equus asinus; assembly: GCF_041296235.1. NCBI lineage: Eukaryota > Metazoa > Chordata > Mammalia > Perissodactyla > Equidae > Equus > Equus asinus. The sequence continues at coordinate 116,822 of NW_027225017.1, forward strand.
TGTTTCTGGCACGTCTGAGAGGTGGTTCCGGCATGCCCGACATGTGACTCCGAAATGTCAGTCCAAGGGGTTCTGGCGTAGCCGGCAGGTGATTTTGGCGTGTCCGGCAGGTGGTTCTGGCGTGCTCGGCAGGTGGTTCCGGTTTGTCCAGCAGGTGTTTCCATTGAGTCGAGCAGGTGGCTCAGGCGTGTTCGGCATGAGCTTTCGGCGTATCCGGCTATTGGTTCCGACGAGTCAAGCATGTGGCTCCTGCGTGCTCGGCAGGTGCTTCCGGGATGTCCGGCAATTGGTTCCGGCGAGTCGAGCAGGTGGCTCCGGGGTCTTCGGCAGGTGCTTCCGGTGTGTCCGGCACTTGGTTCCGGCGAGTCGAGCAGGTGGCTCCGGCGTGCTCGGCAGGTGCTTCCAGTGTGTCCTCAGGTGGTTCCGGCGAGTCGAGCAGGTGGCTCCGGCGTGCTCGGCAGGTGCTTCCGGCGTGTCCGGCAGGTGGTTCCGGCGAATCGAGCAGGTGGCTCCGGCGTGCTGGGCAGGTGCTTCCGGTGTGTCCGGCTGGTGGTTCCGGCGAGTCGAGCATGTGGCTCCGGGGTGCTCGGCAGGTGCTTCCGGTGTGTGAGGCAGTTGGTTCCGGCGAGTCGAGCAGGTGGCTCCGGCGTGCTCGGCAGGTGCTTCCGGCGTGTCCGGCAGGTGGTTCCGGTCTCTCCGTTAGGTGGATCCAGCGTGTCCGGCACGTGTTTCTGGCACGTCTGAGAGGTGGTTCCGGCATGGCCGACATGTGACTCCGAAATGTCTGCCAAGTGGTTCTGGCGTAGCCGGCAGGTGATTTTGGCGTGTCCGGCAGGTGGTTCCGGCCAGTCGAGCAGGTGTCTCCGGCGTGCTCGGCAGGTGCTTCCGGTGGGTCCGGCAGGTGGTTCCGGCGAGTCGAGCAGGTGGCTCCGGCGTGCTCGGCAGGTGGTTCCGGTGTGTCCGGCAGGTGGTTCCGACGAGTCGAGCAGGTGGCTCCGGCGTGCTCGGCAGGTGCTTCCGGTGTGTCCGGCTGGTGGTTCCGGCTAGTCGAGCAGGTGGCTCCGGGGTGCTCGGCAGGTGCTTCCGGTGTGTCCGTCAGGCGGTTCCGACGAGTCGAGCAGGTGGCTCCGGCGTGCTCGTCAGGTGCTTCCGGTGTGTCCGGCAGGTGGTTCCGACGAGTCGAGCAGGTGGCTCCGGCGTGCTCGGCAGGTGCTTCCGGTATGTCCGGCAGGTGGTTCCGGCGGGCCGAGTAGGTGGCTCCGGCGTGCTCTGCAGGTGGTTCCGTTGTGTGCGGCAGTTGGTTCCGGCGAGTCGAGCAGGTGGCTCCGGCGTGCTCGGCAGGTGCTTCCCGTGTGTGCGGCAGGTGGTTCCGGCAAGTCGAGCAGGTGGCTCCGGGGTGCTCGGCAGGTGCTTCCGGCGTGTCCGGCAATTGGTTCCTGCGAGTCGAGCAGGTGGCTCCGGCGTGCTCGGCAGGTGCTTTCGGCGTGTCCGGCAGGTGGTTCCGGCGAGTTGAGCAGGTGGCTCCATCATGCTAGGCAGGTGCTTCCGGTGTGTCCGGCAGGTGGTTCCGGTCTGTCCGTTAGGTGGATCCGGCGTGTCCGGCACGTGTTTCTGGCACGTCTGAGAGGTGGTTCCGGCATGGCCGACATGTGACTCCGAAATGTCTGCCAAGTGCTTCTGGCGTAGCCGGCAGTTGATTTTGGCGTGCCCGGCAGGTGGTTCCGGCGAGTCGAGCAGGTGGCTCCGGCGTGCTCGGCAGTTGCTTCCGGCGTGCTCGGCAGGTGCTTCCAGTGTGTCTGGCAGGTGGTTCCGGCTAGTCGAGCAGGTGTCTCCGGCGTGCTCGGCATGTGCTTCCGGTGTGCCCGGCAGGTGGTTCCGGCGAGCCGAGCAGGTGGCTCTGGCGTGCTCGGCAGGTGCTTCCGTCGGGTCCGGCAGGTGGTTCCGGCGTGCCGAGCAAGTGGCTCCGGCGTGCTCGGCAGGTGCTTCCGGCGGGTCCGGCATGTGGTTCCAGAGAGCCGAGCGGGTGGCTCCGGCGTGCTCGGCAGGTGCTTCCGGTGTGTCCGGCAGGTGGTTCCGGCGAGTCAAGCAGGTGGCTCCGGCGTGCTCGGCAGGTGCTTCCGGTGAGTCCGGCAGGTGGTTCCAGCGAGTCGAGCAGTTGGCTCCGGTGTGCTCGGCCGGTGCTTCCGTCCGGTCCAGCAGGTGGTTCCGGCGAGCCGAGCAGGTGGCTCCGGCGTGCTCGGCAGGTGCTTCCGGCGGGCCCGGCAGGTGGTTCCGGAGAGCCGATCGGGTGGCTCCGGCGTGCTCGGCAGGTGCTTCTGGTGTGTCCGGCAGGTGGTTCCGGTCTGTCCGTTAGGTGGATCCGGCGTCTCCGGCACGTGTTTCTGGCACCTCTGAGTCGTGGTTCCGGCATGCCCGACATGTGACTCCGAAATGTCTGCCAAGTGCTTCTGGCGTAGCCGGCAGGTGATTTTGGCGTGTCCGGCAGGTGGTTCCGGCGAGCCGAGCAGGTGCCTCCGGCGTGCTGGGCAGGTGCTTCCGGTGTGTCCGGCTGGTGGTTCCGGCGAGTCGAGCAGGTGGCTCCGGGGTGCTCGGCAGGTGCTACCGATGTGTCCGGCAGGTGGTTCTGGCGAGTCGATCAGGTGCCTCCGGCGTGCTGGGCAGGTGCTTCCGGTGTGTCCGCCAGGTGGTTCCAAAGAGTCCAGCAGGTGGCTCCGGAGTGCTCGGCAGGTGCTTCCGGTGTGTCCGGCAGGTGGTTCTGGCGAGTCGATCAGGTGTCTCCGGCGTGCTGGGCAGGTGCTTCCGGTGTGTCCGGCAGGTGGTTCCGAAGAGTCGAGCAGGTGGCTCCGGCGTCCTGGGCAGGTGCTTCCAGTGTGTCCGGAAGTTGGTTCCGGCGAGTCGATCAGGTGGCTCCGGCGTGCTGGGCAGGTGCTTCCGGTGTGTCCGGCTGGTGGTTCCGGCGATTCGAGCCGGTGGCTCCGGCGTGCTCGGCAGGTGCTTCCGGTGTGTGCGGCAGGTAGTTCCGGCGAGTCGAGCAGGTGGCTCTGGCGTGCTCGGCAGGTGCTTCCGGCATGCTCGGCAGGTGCTTCCGGTGTGTCCGGCATGTGGTACCGGCGAGTCGAGCAGGTGGCTCCGGCGTGCTCGGCAGGTGCTTCCGGGGTGTCCGGCAGGTGGTTCCGGCGAGTCGAGCAGGTGGCTCCGGCGTGCTCGGCAGGTGCTTCCGGTGTGTCCGGCAGGCGGTTATGGCGAGTCGAGCAGGTGGCTCCGGCGTACTCGGCAGGTGCTTCCGGTGTGTCTGGCAGGTGCTTCCGGTGTGTCCTCAGGTGGTTCCGGCGAGTCGAGCAGGTGGCTCCGGCGTGCTCGGCAGGTGCTTCCGGCGTGTCCGGCAGGTGGTTCCGTCGAATCGAGCAGGTGGCTCCGGCGTGTTCGGCATGTGCTTACGGCGTGTCCGGCTATTGGTTCCGACGAGTCAAGCATGTGGCTCCGGCGTGCTCGGCAGGTGCTTCCGGCGTGTCAGGGAATTGGTTCCGGCGAGTCGAGCATGTGGCTCCGGGGTCCTCGGCAGGTGCTTCCGTTGTGTCCGGCACTTGGTTCCGGCGAGTCGAGCACGTGGCTCCGGCGTGCTCGGCAGGTGCTTCTGGCGTGTCCGGCAGGTGGTTCCGACGAGTCGAGCAGGTGGCTCCGGCGTGCTCGGCTGGTGCTTCCGGCGTGTCCGGCAGGTGGTTCCGGCGAATCGAGCAGGTGGCTCCGGCGTGCTCGGCAGGTGCTTCCGGTGTGTCCGGCTGGTGGTTCCGGCGAGTCGAGCAGGTGGCTCCGGCGTGCTCGGCAGGTGCTTCCGGCGTGTCCGGCAGGTGGTTCCAGTCTGTCCGTTAGGTGGATCCGGCGTGTCCGGCACGTGTTTCTGGCACGTCTGAGAGGTGGTTCCGGCATGGCCGACATGTGACTCCGAAATGTCTGCCAAGTGGTTCTGGCGTAGCCGGCAGGTGATTTTGGCGTGTCCGGCAGGAGGTTCCGGCCAGTCGAGCAGGTGTCTCCGGCGTGCTCGGCAGGTGCTTCCGGTGTGTCCGGCTGGTGGTTCCAGCGAGTCGAGCAGGTGGCTCCGGGGTGCTCGCCAGGTGCTTCCGGTGTGTCCGGCAGGTGGTTCCGAAGAGTCGAGCAGGTGGTTCCGGAGTGCTCGGCAGGTGCTTCCGGTGTGTCCGGCAGGTGGTTCCGGCGAGTCGAGCAGGTGGCTCCGGCGTGCTCGGCAGGTGCTTCCGGTGTGTCCGGCAGGCGGTTCTGGCGAGTCGAGCAGGTGGCTCCGGCGTACTCGGCAGGTGCTTCCGGTGTGTCTGGCAGGTGGTTCCGGTCTGTCCGTTAGGTGGATCCGGCGTGTGCGGCACGTGTTTCTGGCACGTCTGAGTGGTGGTTCCGGCATGCCCGACATGTGACTCCGAAATGTCTGCCAAGTGGTTCTGGCGTAGCCGGCAGGTGATTTTGGCGTGTCCGGCAGGTGGTTCCGGCGAGTCGAGCAGTTGGCTCCAGCGTGCTCGGCAGGTGCTTCCGGGGTGTCCGGCAGGTGGTTCCGGCGTGCTCGGCAGGTGCTTCCGGTTTGTCCAGCAGGTGTTTCCAGCGAGTTGAGCAGGTGGCTCAGGCGTGTTCGGCATGTGCTTACGGCGTATCCGGCTATTGGTTCCGGCGAGTCAAGCAGGTGGCTCCGGCGTGCTCGGCAGGTGCTTCCAGTGTGTCCTCAGGTGGTTCCGGCGAGTCCAGCAGGTGGCTCAGGCGTGTTCGGCATGTGCTTAGGGCGTGTCCGGCTATTGGTTCCGACGAGTCAAGCATGTGGCTCCGGCGTGCTCGGCAGGTGCTTCCGGCGTGTCCGGCAATTGGTTCCGGCGAGTCGAGCAGGTGGCTCCGGGGTCCTCGGCAGGTGCTTCCGGTGTGTCCGGAAGGTGGTTCCGGCGAGTCGAGCAGGTGGCTCCGGCGTGCTCGGCAGGTGCTTCCGGTTTGTCCTCAGGTGGTTCCGGCGAGTCGAGCAGGTGGCTCCAGCGTGCTCGGCAGGTGCTTCCGGCGTGTCCGGCAGGTGGTTCCGGCGAATCGAGCAGGTGGCTCCGGTGTGCTCGGCAGGTGCTTCCGGTGTGTCCGGCTGGTGGTTCCGGCGAGTCGAGCAGGTGGCTCTGGGGTGCTCGGCAGGTGCTTCCGGTGTGTGCGGCAGTTGGTTCCGGCGAGTCGAGCAGGTGGCTCCGGCGTGCTCGGCAGGTGCTTCCGGTGTGTGCGACAGTTGGTTCCGGCGAGTCGAGCAGGTGGCTCCGGCGTGCTCGTCAGGTGCTTCCGGTGTGTGCGGCAGGTGATTCCGGCGAGTCGAGCAGGTGGCTCCGGTGTGCTCGGCAGGTGCTACCGGCGTGTCCAGCAATTGGTTCCGGCGAGTCGAGCAGGTGGCTCTGGCGTGCTCGGCAGGTGCTTCCGATGTGTCCGGCAGGCGGTTCCGGCGAGTCGAGCAGGTGGCTCTGCCGTGCTCGGCAGGTGCTTCCGGGCTGTCCGGCAGGTTTTTCCGGCGAGTCGAGCGAGTGGCTCCGGCGTGCTGGGCAGGTGCTTCCGGTGTGTCCGGCAGGCGGTTCCGGCGAGTCGAGCAGGTGGCTCTGGCGTGCTCAGCAGGTGCTTCCGGCGTGCTCGGCAGGTGCTTCCGGTGTGTCCGGCAGGCGGTTCCGGCTAGTCGAGCAGGTGGCTCTGGCGTGCTCGGCAGGTGCTTCCGGGATGTCAGGCAGGTGGTTCCGGCGAGTCGAGCAGGTGGCTCCGGCGTGCTCGGCAGGTGCTTCCGGGATGTCAGGCTGGTGGTTCCGGCGAGTCGAGCAGGTGGCTCCGGCGTGCTGGGCAGGTGCTTCCGGTGTGTCCGGCAGGTGGTTCCGGCGAGCCGAGCATGTGGCTCCGGCGTGCTCGGCAGGTGCGTCCGGTGTGCCCGGCAGGTGGTTCCGGCGAGCCTAGCTGGTGGCTCCGGCGTGCTCGGCAGGTGCTTCCGGTGTGCCCGGCAGGTGGTTCCGGCGAGCCGAGCAGGTGGCTCCGGCGTTCTCGGCAGGTGCTTCCGGTGTTTCCGGCAGGTGGTTCCGGTCTGTCCGTTAGGTGGATCTGGCGTTTCCGGCACGTGTTTCTGGCACGTCTGAGAGGTGGTTCCGGCATGCCCGACATGTGACTCTGAAATGTCAGTACAAGGGGTTCTGGCGTAGCCGGCAGGTGATTTTGGCGTGTCCGGCAGGTGGTTCCGGCGTGCTCGGCAGGTGGTTCCGGTTTGTCCAGCAGGTGTTTCCAGCGAGTCGAGCAGGTGGCTCAGGCGTGTTCGGCATGTGCTTACGGCGTATCCGTCTATTGGTTCCGACGAGTCAAGCATGTGGCTCCGGCGTGCTTGGCAGGTGCTTCCGGGATGTCCGGCAATTGGTTCCGGCGAGTCGAGCAGGTGGCTCCGGGGTTTTCGGCAGGTGCTTCCGGTGTGTCCGGCTGGTGGTTCCGGCGAGTCGAGCATGTGGCTCCGGGGTGTTCGGCAGGTGCTTCCGGTGTGTCCGGCACTTGGTTCCGGCGAGTCGAGCAGGTGGCTCCGGCGTGCTCGGCAGGTGCTTCCGGCGTGTCCGGCAGGTGGTTCCGGTCTGTCCGTTAGGTGGATCCGGCGTGTCCGGCACGTGTTTCTGGCACGTCTGAGAGGTGGTTCCGGCATGGCCGACATGTGACTCCGAAATGTCTGCCAAGTGGTTCTGGCGTAGCCGGCAGGTGATTTTGGCGTGTCCGGCAGGAGGTAACGGCCAGTCGAGCAGGTGTCTCCGGCGTGCTCGGCAGGTGCTTCCGCGGGGTCCAGCGAGCCGAGCAGATGCTCCGGCGTGCTCGGCAGCTGCTTCCGGTATGTCCGGCAGGTGGTTCCGGCGAGTCGAGCAGGTGGCTCCGGCGTGCTCGGCAGGTGGTTCCGGTGTGTCCGGCAGGTGGTTCCGACGAGTCGAGCAGGTGGCTCCGGCGTGCTCGGCAGGTGCTTCCGGTGTGTCCGGCTGGTGGTTCCGGCTAGTCGAGCAGGTGGCTCCGGGGTGCTCGGCAGGTGCTTCCGGTGTGTCCGTCAGGCGGTTCCGACGAGTCGAGCAGGTGGCTCCGGCGTGCTCGTCAGGTGCTTCCGGTGTGTCCGGCAGGTGGTTCCGACGAGTCGAGCAGGTGGCTCCGGCGTGCTCGGCAGGTGCTTCCGGTATGTCCGGCAGGTGGTTCCGGCGGGCCGAGTAGGTGGCTCCGGCGTGCTCGGCAGGTGGTTCCGGTGTGTGCGGCAGTTGGTTCCGGCGAGTCGAGCAGGTGGCTCCGGCGTGCTCGGCAGGTGCTTCCCGTGTGTGCGGCAGGTGGTTCCGGCGAGTCGAGCAGGTGGCTCCGGGGTGCTCGGCAGGTGCTTCCGGCGTGTCCGGCAATTGGTTCCTGCGACTCGAGCAGGTGGCTCTGGCGTGCTCGGCAGGTGCTTTCGGCGTGTCCGGCAGGTGGTTCCGGCGAGTTGAGCAGGTGGCTCCATCATGCTAGGCAGGTGCTTCCGGTGTGTCCGGCAGGTGGTTCCGGTCTGTCCGTTAGGTGGATCCGGCGTGTCCGGCACGTGTTTCTGGCACGTCTGAGAGGTGGTTCCGGCATGGCCGACATGTGACTCCGAAATGTCTGCCAAGTGGTTCTGGCGTAGCCGGCAGTTGATTTTGGCGTGCCCGGCAGGTGGTTCCGGCGAGTCGAGCAGGTGGCTCCGGCGTGCTCGGCAGTTGCTTCCGGCGTGCTCGGCAGGTGCTTCCGGTGTGTCCAGCAGGTGGTTCCAGCGAGTCGAGCATGTGGCTCCGGCGTGTTTGGCAGGTGCTTACGGCGTGTCCGGCAATTGGTTCCGACGAGTCAAGCAGGTGGCTCTGGCGTGCTGGGCAGGTGCTTCCGGTGTGTGCGGCAGTTGGTTCCGGCGAGTCGAGCAGGTGGCTAGGGCGTGCTCGGCAGGTGCTTCCGGGATGTCCGGCAGGTGGTTCCGGCGAGTCGAGCAGGTGGCTCCGGCGTGCTGGGCAGGTGCTTCCGGTGTGTCCGGCTGGTTGTTCCGGCCAGTCGAGCAGGTGTCTCCGGCGTGCTCGGCAGGTGCTTCCGGTGTGTCTGGCAGGTGGTTCCGGCTAGTCGAGCAGGTGTCTCCGGCGTGCTCGGCAGGTGCTTCCGGTGTGTCTGGCAGGTGGTTCCGGCTAGTCGAGCAGGTGTCTCCGGCGTGCTCGGCATGTGCTTCCGGTGTGCCCGGCAGGTGTTTCCGGCGAGTCGAGCAGGTGCCTCCGGCGTGCTGGGCAGGTGCTTCCGGTGTGTCCGGCAGCCGGTTCCGGCGAGTCGAGCAGGTGGCTCCGGCGTACTCGGCAGGTGCTTCCGGTGTGTCTGGCAGGTGGTTCCGGTCTGACCGTTAGGTGGATCCGGCGTGTGCGGCACGTGTTTCTGGCACGTCTGAGTGGTGGTTCCGGCATGCCCGACATGTGACTCCGAAATATCTGCCAAGTGGTTCTGGCGTAGCCGGCAGGTGATTTTGGCGTGTCCGGCAGGTGGTTCCGGCGAGTCGAGCAGGTGGCTACAGCGTGCTCGGCAGGTGCTTCCGGGATGTCCGGCAGGTGGTTCCGGCGAGTCGAGCAGGTGGCTCCGGTGTCCTCGGCAGGTGCTTCCGGTGTGTCCGGCACTTGGTTCCGGCGAGTCGAGCAGGTGGCTCCGGCGTGCTCGGCAGGTGCTTCCGGTGTGTCCTCAGGTGGTTCCGGCGAGTCGAGCAGGTGGCTCCGGCGTGCTCGGCAGCTGCTTCCGGCGTGTACGGCAGGTGGTTCCAGCGAATCGAGCAGGTGGCTCCGGCGTGCTCGGCAGGTGCTTCCGGTGTGTCCGGCTGGTGGTTCCGGCGAGTCAAGCAGGTGGCTCCGGGGTGCTCGGCATGTGCTTCCGGTGTGTCCGGCAGGTGGTTCCGGCGAGTTGAGCAGGTGGCTCCGGCGTACTCGGCAGGTGCATCCGGTGTGTCTGGCAGGTGGTTCCGGTCTGTCCATTAGGTGGATCCGGCGTGTGCGGCACGTGTTTCTGGCACGTCTGAGTGGTGGTTCCGGCATGCCCGACATGTGACTCCGAAATATCTGCCAAGTGGTTCTGGCGTAGCCGGCAGGTGATGTTGGCGTGTCCGGCAAGAGGTTCCGGCGAGTCGAGCAGGTGGCTCCAGCGTGCTCGGCAGGTGCTTCCGTGATGTCCGGCAGGTGGTTCCGGCGAGTCGAGCAGGTGGCTCCGGCCTGCTGGGCAGGTGCTTCCGGTGTGTCCGGCAGGCGGTTCCGGCGAGTCGAGCATGTGGCTCTGGCGTGCTCGGCAGGTGCTTCCGGCGTGCTCGGCAGGTGCTTCCGGGGGGTCCGGCGAGCCGAGCAGGTGCTTCGGCGTGCTCGGCAGCTGCTTCCGGTGGGTCCGGCAGGTGGTTCCGGCGAGCCGAGCAGGTGGCTCCGGCGTGCTCAGCAGGTGCTTCCGGTGTGTCCGGCAGGTGGTTCCGGTCTGTCCGTTAGGTGGATCTGGCGTTTCCGGCACGTGTTTCTGGCACGTCTGACATGTGGTTCCGGCATGCCCGACATGTGACTCCGAAATGTCAGTCCAAGTGGTTCTGGCGTAGCCGGCAGGTGATTTTGGCGTGTCCGGCAGGTGGTTCCGGCGTGCTCGGCAGGTGCTTCCGGTTTGTCCAGCAGGTGTTTCCAGCGAGTCGAGCAGGTGGCTCAGGCGTGTTCGGCATGTGCTTAGGGCGTGTCTGGCTATTGGTTCCGACGAGTCAAGCATGTGGCTCCGGCGTTCTCGGCAGGTGCTTCCGGCGTGTCCAGCACTTGGTTCCGGCGAGTCGAGCAGGTGGCTTCGGCGTGCTCGGCAGTTGCTTCCGGCGTGCTCGGCAGGTGCTTCCGGTGTGTCCAGCAGGTGGTTCCAGCGAGTCGAGCATGTGGCTCCGGCGTGTTTGGCAGGTGCTTCCGGTGTGTGCGGCAGTTGGTTACGGCGAGTCGAGCAGGTGGCTCCGGCGTGCTCGGCAGGTGCTTCCGGGATGTCCGGCAAATGGTTCCGGCGAGTCGAGCAGGTGGCTCCGGCGTGCTGGGCAGGTGCTTCCGGTGTGTCCGGCTGGTTGTTTCGGCGAGACGAGCAGGTGGCTCCGGCGTGCTCGGCAGGTGCTTCTGGCGTGCTCGGCAGGTGCTTCCGGTGTGTCCAGCAGGTGGTTCCAGCGAGTCGAGCATGTGGCTACGGCGTGTTTGGCAGGTGCTTACGGCATGTCCGGTAATTGGTTCCGATGAGTCAAGCAGGTGGCTCCGGCGTGCTCGGCAGGTGCTTCCGGTGTGTCCGGCCGTTGGTTCCGTCGAGTTGAGCAGGCGGCTCCGGCGTGCTCGGCAGGTGGTTCCGGTGTGTCCGGCAGGCGGTTCCGGCGAGTCGAGCAGGTGGCTCCGGCGTGCTCGGCGGGTGCTTCCGGGGTGTCCGGCAGGATTTTCCGGCGAATCGAGCAGGTGGCTCCGGCGTGCTCGGCAGGTGCTTCCGGTGTGTGCGGCAGGTGATTCCGGCGAGTCGAGCAGGTGGCTCCGGGGTGCTCGGCAGGTGCTACCGGCGTGTCCGGCAATTGGTTCCGGCGAGTCGAGCAGGTGGCCCCGGCGTGCTCAGCAGGTGCTTCCGGTGTGTCCGGCAGGTGGTCCGGCGAGTTGAGCAGGTGGCTCCGGCGTGCTAGGCAGGTGCTTCCGGTGTGTCCGGCAGGTGGTTCCGGTCTGTCCGTTAGGTGGATCCGGCGTGTCCGGCACGTGTTTCTGGCACGTCTGAGAGGTGGTTCCGGCATGGCCGACATGTGACTCCGAAATGTCTGCCAAGTGGTTTTGGCGTAGCCGGCAGGTGATTTTGGGGTGTCCGGCAGGTGGTTCCGGCCAGTCGAGCAGCTGTCTCCGGCGTGCTCGGCAGGTGCTTCCGGTGTGTCCTGCAGGTGGTTCCGGCGAGTCGAGCATGTGGCCCCGGCGTGCTAAGCAGGTGCTTCCGGTGTGTCCGGCAGGTGGTACCGTCGAGTCGAGCAAGTGGCTCCGGCTTGCTCGGCAGGTGCTTACGGTGGGTCCGGCAGGTGGTTCCGGCGAGTCGAGCAGGTGGCTCCGGCGTGCTCGGCAGGTGCTTCCGGTGTGTCTGGCAGGTGGTTCCGGCTAGTCGAGCAGGTGGCTGCGGCCTGCTGGGCAGGTGCTTCCGGTGTGTGCGGCAGTTGGTTCCGGCGAGTCGAGCAGGTGGCTGCGGCCTGCTGGGCAGGTGCTTTTGGTGTGTCCGGCAGGCGGTTCCGGCGAGTCGAGCAGGTGGCTCTGGCGTGCTCAGCAGGTGCTTCCGGCGTGCTCGGCAGGTGCTTCCGGTGTGTCCGGCAGGCGGTTCCGGCTAGTCGAGCAGGTGGCTCCGGCGTGCTCGGCAGGTGCTTCCGGTGTGTCCGGCAGGTGGTTCCAACGAGTCGAGCATGTGGCTCCGGCGTGCTCGGCAGGTGATTCCGGTATGTCCGGCAGGTGGTTCCGGCGGGCCGAGTAGGTGGCTATGGGGTGCTCGGCAGGTGCTTCCGGTGTGTGCGGCAGTTGGTGCCGGCGAGTCGAGCAGGTGGCTCCGGCGTGCTCGGCAGGTGCTTCCGGTGTGTGCGGCAGGTGGTTCCGGCGAGTCGAGCAGGTGGCTCCGGGGTGCTCGGCAGGTGCTTCCGGCGTGTCCGGCAATTGGTTCCTGCGAGTTGAGCAGGTGGCTCCGGCGTGCTCGGCAGGTGCTTTCGGCGTGTCCGGCAGGTGGTTCCGGCGAGTTGAGCAGGTGGCTCCGGCGTGCTAGGCAGGTGCTTCCGGTGTGTCCGGCAGGTGGTTCCGGTCTGTCCGTTAGGTGGATCCGGCGTGTCCGGCACGTGTTTCTGGCACGTCTGAGAGGTGGTTCCGGCATGGCCGACATGTGACTCTGAAATGTCTGCCAAGTGGTTCTGGCGTAGCCGGCAGGTGATTTTGGCGTGCCCGGCAGGTGGTTCCGGCGAGTCGAGCAGGTGGCTCCGGCGTGCTCGGCAGGTGCTTCCGGCGTATCGGCAGGTGCTTCCGGTGTGTCCAGCAGGTGGTTCCAGCGAGTCGAGCAGGTGGCTCCGGCGTGTTTGGCAGGTGCTTACGGCATGTCCGGCAATTGGTTCCGACGAGTCAAGCAGGTGGCTCCGGTGTGCTCGGCAGGTGCTTCCGGGATGTCCGGCAGGTGGTTCCGGCGAGTCGAGCAGGTGGCTCCGGCGTGCTGGGCAGGTGCTTCCGGCGTGTCCAGCACTTGGTTCCGGCGAGCCGAGCTGGTGGCTCCGGAGTGCTCGGCAGCTGCTTCCGGTGTGTCCGGCTGGTGGTTCCGGCGAGTCGAGCAGGTGGCTCCGGGGTGCTCGGCAGGTGCTTCCGGTGTGTCCGGCAGGTGGTTCCGAAGAGTCGAGCAGGTGGCTCCGGAGTGCTCGGCAGGTGCTTCCGGTGTGTCCGGCAGGAGGTTCCTGCGAGTCGAGCAGGTGGCTCCGGCGTGCTCGGCAGGTGCTTCTGGTGTGTCCGGCAGGCGGTTCTGGCGAGTCGAGCTGGTGGCTCTGGCCTGCTCGGCAGGTGCTTCCGGTGTGTCCGGCTGGTGGTTCCGGCGAGTCAAGCAGGTGGCTCCGGGGTGCTCGGCAGGTGCTTCCGGTGTGTGCGGCAGTTGGTTCCGGCGAGTCGAGCAGGTGGCTCCGGCGTGCTCGGCAGGTGCTTCCGGTGTGTCCGGCAGGTGGTTCCTGCGAGTCGAGCAGGTGGCTCCGGCGTGCTCGGCAGGTGCTTCCGGTGTGTCCGGCAGGCGGTTCTGGCGAGTCGAGCAGGTGGCTCTGGCGTGCTCGGCAGGTGCTTCCGGTGTGTCCGGCAGCCGGTTCCGGCGAGTCGAGCAGGTGGCTCCGGCGTACTCGGCAGGTGCTTCCGGTGTGTCTGGCAGGTGGTTCCGGTCTGTCCGTTAGGTGGATCCGGCGTGTGCGGCACGTGTTTCTGGCACGTCTGAGTGGTGGTTCCGGCATGCCCGACATGTGACTCCGAAATATCTGCCAAGTGGTTCTGGCGTAGCCGGCAGGTGATTTTGGCGTGTCCGGCAGGTGGTTCCGGCGAGTCGAGCAGGTGGCTACAGCCTGCTCGGCAGGTGCTTCCGGGATGTCCGGCAGGTGGTTCCGGCGAGTCGAGCAGGTGGCTCCGGGGTCCTCGGCAGGTGCTTCCGGTGTGTCCGGCACTTGGTTCCGGCGAGTCGAGCAGGTGGAACCGGCGTGCTCGGCAGGTGCTTCCGGTGTGTCCTCAGGTGGTTCCGGCGAGTCGAGCAGGTGGCTCCGGCGTGCTCGGCAGCTGCTTCCGGTGGGTCCGGCAGGTGGTTCCGGCGAGCCGAGCTGGTGGCTCCGGCGTGCTCAGCAGGTGCTTCCGGTGTTTCCGGCAGGTGGTTCCGGTCTGTCCGTTACGTGGATCTGGCGTTTCCGGCACGTGTTTCTGGCACGTCTGAGAGGTGGTTCCGGCATGCCCGACATGTGACTCCGAAATGTCAGTCCAAGTGGTTCTGGCGTAGCCGGCAGGTGATTTTGGCGTGTCCGGCAGGTGGTTCCGGCGTGCTGGGTAGGTGCTTCCGGTTTGTCCAGCAGGTGTTTCCAGCGAGTCGAGCAGGTGGCTCCGGGGTCCTCGGCAGGTGCTTCCGGTGTGTCCGGCACTTGGTTCCGGCGTGTCGAGCAGGTGGCTCCGGCGTGCTCGGCAGGTGCTTCCAGTGTGTCCTCAGGTGGTTCCGGCGAGTCGAGCAGGTGGCTCCGGCGTGCTCGGCAGGTGCTTCCGGCGTGTCCGGCAGGTGGTTCCGGCGAATCGAGCAGGTGGCTCCGGCGTGCTCGGCAGGTGCTTCCGGTGTGTGCGGCAGGTGGTTCCGGCGAGTCGAGCAGGTGGCTCCGGGGTGCTCGGCAGGTGCTTCCGGCGTGTCCGGCAATTGGTTCCTGCGAGTAGAGCAGGTGGCTCCGGCGTGCTCGGCAGCTGCTTCCGGCGTGTCCGGCAGGTGGTTCCAGCGAATCGAGCAGGTGGCTCCGGCGTGCTCGGCAGGTGCTTCCGGTGTGTCCGGCTGGTGGTTCCGGCGTGTCAAGCAGGTGGCTCCGGGGTGCTCGGCATGTGCTTCCAGTGTGTCCTCAGGTGGTTCCGGCGAGTCGAGCAGGTGGCTCCGGCGTGCTCGGCAGGTGCTTCCGGCGTGTCCGGCAGGTGGTTCCGGCGAATCGAGCAGGTGGCTCCGGCGTGCTGGGCAGGTGCTTCCGGTGTGTCCGGCTGGTGGTTCCGGCTAGTCGAGCAGGTGGCTCCGGCGTGCTCGGCAGGTGCTTCCGGTGTGTGCGGCAGGTGGTTCCGGCCAGTCGAGCAGGTGGCTCCGGGGTGCTCGGCAGGTGCTTCCGGCGTGTCCGGCAATTGGTTCCTGCGAGTCGAGCAGGTGGCTCCAGCGTGCTCGGCAGGTGCTTTCGGCGTGTCCTGCAGGTGGTTCCGGCGAGTTGAGCAGGTGGCTACATCATGCTAGGCAGGTGCTTCCGGTGTGTCCGGCAGGTGGTTCCGGTCTGTCCGTTAGGTGGATCCGGCGTGTCCGGCACGTGTTTCTGGCACGTCTGAGAGGTGGTTCCGGCATGGCCGACATGTGACTCCGAAATGTCTGCCAAGTGGTTCTGGCGTAGCCGGCAGTTGATTTTGGCGTGCCCGGCAGGTGGTTCCGGCGAGTCGAGCAGGTGGCTCCGGCGTGCTCGGCAGTTGCTTCCGGCGTGCTCGGCAGGTGCTTCCGGTGTGTCCAGCAGGTGGTTCCAGCGAGTCGAGCATGTGGCTCCGGCGTGTTTGGCAGGTGCTTCCGGTGTGTGCGGCAGTTGGTTACGGCGAGTCGAGCAGGTGGCTCCGGCGTGCTCGGCAGGTGCTTCCGGGATGTCCGGCAAGTGGTTCCGGCGAGTCGAGCAGGTGGCTCCGGCGTGCTGGGCAGGTGCTTCCGGTGTGTCCGGCTGGTTGTTTCGGCGAGACGAGCAGGTGGCTCCGGCGTGCTCGGCAGGTGCTTCTGGCGTGCTCGGCAGGTGCTTCCGGTGTGTCCAGCAGGTGGTTCCAGCGAGTCGAGCATGTGGCTACGGCGTGTTTGGCAGGTGCTTACGGCATGTCCGGTAATTGGTTCCGATGAGTCAAGCAGGTGGCTCCGGCGTGCTCGGCAGGTGCTTCCGGTGTGTCCGGCCGTTGGTTCCGTCGAGTTGAGCAGGCGGCTCCGGCGTGCTCGGCAGGTGGTTCCGGTGTGTCCGGCAGGCGGTTCCGGCGAGTCGAGCAGGTGGCTCCGGCGTGCTAGGCAGGTGCTTCCGGTGTGTCCGGCAGGTGGTTCCGGTCTGTCCGTTAGGTGGATCCGGCGTGTCCGGCACGTGTTTCTGGCACGTCTGAGAGGTGGTTCCGGCATGGCCGACATGTGACTCCGAAATGTCTGCCAAGTGGTTTTGGCGTAGCCGGCAGGTGATTTTGGGGTGTCCGGCAGGTGGTTCCGGCCAGTCGAGCAGCTGTCTCCGGCGTGCTCGGCAGGTGCTTCCGGTGTGTCCTGCAGGTGGTTCCGGCGAGTCGAGCATGTGGCCCCGGCGTGCTAAGCAGGTGCTTCCGGTGTGTCCGGCAGGTGGTACCGTCGAGTCGAGCAAGTGGCTCCGGCTTGCTCGGCAGGTGCTTCCGGTGTGTCTGGCAGGTGGTTCCGGCTAGTCGAGCAGGTGGCTGCGGCCTGCTGGGCAGGTGCTTCCGGTGTGTGCGGCAGTTGGTTCCGGCGAGTCGAGCAGGTGGCTGCGGCCTGCTGGGCAGGTGCTTTTGGTGTGTCCGGCAGGCGGTTCCGGCGAGTCGAGCAGGTGGCTCTGGCGTGCTCAGCAGGTGCTTCCGGCGTGCTCGGCAGGTGCTTCCGGTGTGTCCGGCAGGCGGTTCCGGCTAGTCGAGCAGGTGGCTCCGGCGTGCTCGGCAGGTGCTTCCGGTGTGTCCGGCAGGTGGTTCCAACGAGTCGAGCATGTGGCTCCGGCGTGCTCGGCAGGTGATTCCGGTATGTCCGGCAGGTGGTTCCGGCGGGCCGAGTAGGTGGCTATGGGGTGCTCGGCAGGTGCTTCCGGTGTGTGCGGCAGTTGGTGCCGGCGAGTCGAGCAGGTGGCTCCGGGGTGCTCGGCAGGTGCTTCCGGCGTGTCCGGCAATTGGTTCCTGCGAGTTGAGCAGGTGGCTCCGGCGTGCTCGGCAGGTGCTTTCGGCGTGTCCGGCAGGTGGTTCCGGCGAGTCGAGCAGGTGGCTCCGGCGTGCTAGGCAGGTGCTTCCGGTGTGTCCGGCAGGTGGTTCCGGTCTGTCCGTTAGGTGGATCCGGCGTGTCCGGCACGTGTTTCTGGCACGTCTGAGAGGTGGTTCCGGCATGGCCGACATGTGACTCTGAAATGTCTGCCAAGTGGTTCTGGCGTAGCCGGCAGGTGATTTTGGCGTGCCCGGCAGGTGGTTCCGGCGAGTCGAGCAGGTGGCTCCGGCGTGCTCGGCAGGTGCTTCCGGCGTATCGGCAGGTGCTTCCGGTGTGTCCAGCAGGTGGTTCCAGCGAGTCGAGCAGGTGGCTCCGGCGTGTTTGGCAGGTGCTTACGGCATGTCCGGCAATTGGTTCCGACGAGTCAAGCAGGTGGCTCCGGCGTGCTCGGCAGGTGCTTCCGGGATGTCCGGCAGGTGGTTCCGGCGAGTCGAGCAGGTGGCTCCGGCGTGCTGGGCAGGTGCTTCCGGCGTGTCCAGCACTTGGTTCCGGCGAGCCGAGCTGGTGGCTCCGGAGTGCTCGGCAGCTGCTTCCGGTGTGTCCGGCTGGTGGTTCCGGCGAGTCGAGCAGGTGGCTCCGGGGTGCTCGGCAGGTGCTTCCGGTGTGTCCGGCAGGTGGTTCCGAAGAGTCGAGCAGGTGGCTCCGGAGTGCTCGGCAGGTGCTTCCGGTGTGTCCGGCAGGAGGTTCCTGCGAGTCGAGCAGGTGGCTCCGGCGTGCTCGGCAGGTGCTTCTGGTGTGTCCGGCAGGCGGTTCTGGCGAGTCGAGCTGGTGGCTCTGGCCTGCTCGGCAGGTGCTTCCGGTGTGTCCGGCTGGTGGTTCCGGCGAGTCAAGCAGGTGGCTCCGGGGTGCTCGGCAGGTGCTTCCGGTGTGTGCGGCAGTTGGTTCCGGCGAGTCGAGCAGGTGGCTCCGGCGTGCTCGGCAGGTGCTTCCGGCGTGTCCGGCAGGTGGTTCTGGTCTGTCCGTTAGGTGGATCCGGCGTGTCCGGCACGTGTTTCTGGCACGTCTGAGAGGTGGTTCCGGCATGGCCGACATGTGACTCCGAAATGTCTGCCAAGTGGTTCTGGCGTAGCCGGCAGGTGATTTTGGCGTGTCCGGCAGGTGGTTCCGGCCAGTCGAGCAGGTGTCTCCGGCGTGCTCGGCAGGTGCTTCCGGTGTGTCTGGCAGGTGGTTCCGGCTAGTCGAGCAGGTGGCTCCGGCGTGCTCGGCATGTGCTTCCGGTGTGCCCGGCAGGTGGTTCCGGCGAGTCGAGCAGGTGCCTCCGGCGTGCTGGGCAGGTGCTTCCGGTGTGTCCGGCTGGTGGTTCCGGCGAGTCGAGCAGGTGGCTCCGGGGTGCTCGGCAGGGGCTTCCGGTGTGTCCGGCAGGTGGTTCCGAAGAGTCGAGCATGTGGCTCCGGAGTGCTCGGCAGGTGCTTCCGG
The DNA here is from genome assembly GCF_041296235.1 of Equus asinus. Taxonomy (NCBI): domain Eukaryota; kingdom Metazoa; phylum Chordata; class Mammalia; order Perissodactyla; family Equidae; genus Equus; species Equus asinus. The sequence goes on from NW_027225017.1 coordinate 134,462, forward strand.
TGTGTCCGGCAGCCGGTTCCGGCGAGTCGAGCAGGTGGCTCCGGCGTACTCGGCAGGTGCTTCCGGTGTGTCTGGCAGGTGGTTCCGGTCTGTCCGTTAGGTGGATCCGGCGTGTGCGGCACGTGTTTCTGGCACGTCTGAGTGGTGGTTCCGGCATGCCCGTCATGTGACTCCGAAATATCTGCCAAGTGGTTCTGGCGTAGCCGGCAGGTGATTTTGGCGTGTCCGGCAGGTGGTTCCGGCGAGTCGAGCAGGTGGCTACAGCCTGCTCGGCAGGTGCTTCCGGGATGTCCGGCAGGTGGTTCCGGCGAGTCGAGCAGGTGGCTCCGGGGTCCTCGGCAGGTGCTTCCGGTGTGTCCGGCACTTGGTTCCGGCGAGTCGAGCAGGTGGAACCGGCGTGCTCGGCAGGTGCTTCCGGTGTGTCCTCAGGTGGTTCCGGCGAGTCGAGCAGGTGGCTCCGGCGTGCTCGGCAGCTGCTTCCGGTGGGTCCGGCAGGTGGTTCCGGCGAGCCGAGCTGGTGGCTCCGGCGTGCTCAGCAGGTGCTTCCGGTGTTTCCGGCAGGTGGTTCCGGTCTGTCCGTTACGTGGATCTGGCGTTTCCGGCACGTGTTTCTGGCACGTCTGAGAGGTGGTTCCGGCATGCCCGACATGTGACTCCGAAATGTCAGTCCAAGTGGTTCTGGCGTAGCCGGCAGGTGATTTTGGCGTGTCCGGCAGGTGGTTCCGGCGTGCTGGGTAGGTGCTTCCGGTTTGTCCAGCAGGTGTTTCCAGCGAGTCGAGCAGGTGGCTCCGGGGTCCTCGGCAGGTGCTTCCGGTGTGTCCGGCACTTGGTTCCGGCGTGTCGAGCAGGTGGCTCCGGCGTGCTCGGCAGGTGCTTCCAGTGTGTCCTCAGGTGGTTCCGGCGAGTCGAGCAGGTGGCTCCGGCGTGCTCGGCAGGTGCTTCCGGCGTGTCCGGCAGGTGGTTCCGGCGAATCGAGCAGGTGGCTCCGGCGTGCTCGGCAGGTGCTTCCGGTGTGTGCGGCAGGTGGTTCCGGCGAGTCGAGCAGGTGGCTCCGGGGTGCTCGGCAGGTGCTTCCGGCGTGTCCGGCAATTGGTTCCTGCGAGTAGAGCAGGTGGCTCCGGCGTGCTCGGCAGCTGCTTCCGGCGTGTCCGGCAGGTGGTTCCAGCGAATCGAGCAGGTGGCTCCGGCGTGCTCGGCAGGTGCTTCCGGTGTGTCCGGCTGGTGGTTCCGGCGTGTCAAGCAGGTGGCTCCGGGGTGCTCGGCATGTGCTTCCAGTGTGTCCTCAGGTGGTTCCGGCGAGTCGAGCAGGTGGCTCCGGCGTGCTCGGCAGGTGCTTCCGGCGTGTCCGGCAGGTGGTTCCGGCGAATCGAGCAGGTGGCTCCGGCGTGCTGGGCAGGTGCTTCCGGTGTGTCCGGCTGGTGGTTCCGGCTAGTCGAGCAGGTGGCTCCGGCGTGCTCGGCAGGTGCTTCCGGTGTGTGCGGCAGGTGGTTCCGGCGAGTCGAGCAGGTGGCTCCGGGGTGCTCGGCAGGTGCTTCCGGCGTGTCCGGCAATTGGTTCCTGCGAGTCGAGCAGGTGGCTCCAGCGTGCTCGGCAGGTGCTTTCGGCGTGTCCGGCAGGTGGTTCCGGCGAGTTGAGCAGGTGGCTACATCATGCTAGGCAGGTGCTTCCGGTGTGTCCGGCAGGTGGTTCCGGTCTGTCCGTTAGGTGGATCCGGCGTGTCCGGCACGTGTTTCTGGCACGTCTGAGAGGTGGTTCCGGCATGGCCGACATGTGACTCCGAAATGTCTGCCAAGTGGTTCTGGCGTAGCCGGCAGTTGATTTTGGCGTGCCCGGCAGGTGGTTCCGGCGAGTCGAGCAGGTGGCTCCGGCGTGCTCGGCAGTTGCTTCCGGCGTGCTCGGCAGGTGCTTCCGGTGTGTCCAGCAGGTGGTTCCAGCGAGTCGAGCATGTGGCTCCGGCGTGTTTGGCAGGTGCTTCCGGTGTGTGCGGCAGTTGGTTACGGCGAGTCGAGCAGGTGGCTCCGGCGTGCTCGGCAGGTGCTTCCGGGATGTCCGGCAAGTGGTTCCGGCGAGTCGAGCAGGTGGCTCCGGCGTGCTGGGCAGGTGCTTCCGGTGTGTCCGGCTGGTTGTTTCGGCGAGACGAGCAGGTGGCTCCGGCGTGCTCGGCAGGTGCTTCTGGCGTGCTCGGCAGGTGCTTCCGGTGTGTCCAGCAGGTGGTTCCAGCGAGTCGAGCATGTGGCTACGGCGTGTTTGGCAGGTGCTTACGGCATGTCCGGTAATTGGTTCCGATGAGTCAAGCAGGTGGCTCCGGCGTGCTCGGCAGGTGCTTCCGGTGTGTCCGGCCGTTGGTTCCGTCGAGTTGAGCAGGCGGCTCCGGCGTGCTCGGCAGGTGGTTCCGGTGTGTCCGGCAGGCGGTTCCGGCGAGTCGAGCAGGTGGCTCCGGCGTGCTCGGCGGGTGCTTCCGGGGTGTCCGGCAGGATTTTCCGGCGAATCGAGCAGGTGGCTCCGGCGTGCTCGGCAGGTGCTTCCGGTGTGTGCGGCAGGTGATTCCGGCGAGTCGAGCAGGTGGCTCCGGGGTGCTCGGCAGGTGCTACCGGCGTGTCCGGCAATTGGTTCCGGCGAGTCGAGCAGGTGGCCCCGGCGTGCTCAGCAGGTGCTTCCGGTGTGTCCGGCAGGTGGTCCGGCGAGTTGAGCAGGTGGCTCCGGCGTGCTAGGCAGGTGCTTCCGGTGTGTCCGGCAGGTGGTTCCGGTCTGTCCGTTAGGTGGATCCGGCGTGTCCGGCACGTGTTTCTGGCACGTCTGAGAGGTGGTTCCGGCATGGCCGACATGTGACTCCGAAATGTCTGCCAAGTGGTTTTGGCGTAGCCGGCAGGTGATTTTGGGGTGTCCGGCAGGTGGTTCCGGCCAGTCGAGCAGCTGTCTCCGGCGTGCTCGGCAGGTGCTTCCGGTGTGTCCTGCAGGTGGTTCCGGCGAGTCGAGCAAGTGGCTCCGGCTTGCTCGGCAGGTGCTTACGGTGGGTCCGGCAGGTGGTTCCGGCGAGTCGAGCAGGTGGCTCCGGCGTGCTCGGCAGGTGCTTCCGGTGTGTCTGGCAGGTGGTTCCGGCTAGTCGAGCAGGTGGCTGCGGCCTGCTGGGCAGGTGCTTCCGGTGTGTGCGGCAGTTGGTTCCGGCGAGTCGAGCAGGTGGCTGCGGCCTGCTGGGCAGGTGCTTTTGGTGTGTCCGGCAGGCGGTTCCGGCGAGTCGAGCAGGTGGCTCTGGCGTGCTCAGCAGGTGCTTCCGGCGTGCTCGGCAGGTGCTTCCGGTGTGTCCGGCAGGCGGTTCCGGCTAGTCGAGCAGGTGGCTCCGGCGTGCTCGGCAGGTGCTTCCGGTGTGTCCGGCAGGTGGTTCCAACGAGTCGAGCATGTGGCTCCGGCGTGCTCGGCAGGTGATTCCGGTATGTCCGGCAGGTGGTTCCGGCGGGCCGAGTAGGTGGCTATGGGGTGCTCGGCAGGTGCTTCCGGTGTGTGCGGCAGTTGGTGCCGGCGAGTCGAGCAGGTGGCTCCGGCGTGCTCGGCAGGTGCTTCCGGTGTGTGCGGCAGGTGGTTCCGGCGAGTCGAGCAGGTGGCTCCGGGGTGCTCGGCAGGTGCTTCCGGCGTGTCCGGCAATTGGTTCCTGCGAGTTGAGCAGGTGGCTCCGGCGTGCTCGGCAGGTGCTTTCGGCGTGTCCGGCAGGTGGTTCCGGCGAGTTGAGCAGGTGGCTCCGGCGTGCTAGGCAGGTGCTTCCGGTGTGTCCGGCAGGTGGTTCCGGTCTGTCCGTTAGGTGGATCCGGCGTGTCCGGCACGTGTTTCTGGCACGTCTGAGAGGTGGTTCCGGCATGGCCGACATGTGACTCTGAAATGTCTGCCAAGTGGTTCTGGCGTAGCCGGCAGGTGATTTTGGCGTGCCCGGCAGGTGGTTCCGGCGAGTCGAGCAGGTGGCTCCGGCGTGCTCGGCAGGTGCTTCCGGCGTATCGGCAGGTGCTTCCGGTGTGTCCAGCAGGTGGTTCCAGCGAGTCGAGCAGGTGGCTCCGGCGTGTTTGGCAGGTGCTTACGGCATGTCCGGCAATTGGTTCCGACGAGTCAAGCAGGTGGCTCCGGCGTGCTCGGCAGGTGCTTCCGGGATGTCCGTCAGGTGGTTCCGGCGAGTCGAGCAGGTGGCTCCGGCGTGCTGGGCAGGTGCTTCCGGTGTGTCCGGCAGGTGGTTCCGGCGAGCCGAGCAGGTGGCTCCGGCGTTCTCGGCAGGTGCTTCCGGTGTTTCCGGCAGGTGGTTCCGGTCTGTCCGTTAGGTGGATCTGGCGTTTCCCGCACGTGTTTCTGGCACGTCTGAGAGGTGGTTCCGGCATGCCCGACATGTGACTCCGAAATGTCAGTCCAAGGGGTTCTGGCGTAGCCGGCAGGTGATTTTGGCGTGTCCGGCAGGTGGTTCTGGCGTGCTCGGCAGGTGGTTCCGGTTTGTCCAGCAGGTGTTTCCAGTGAGTCGAGCAGGTGGTTCAGGCGTGTTCGGCATGTGCTTACGGCGTATGCGGCTATTGGTTCCGACGAGTCAAGCATGTGGCTCCGGCGTGCTCGGCAGGTGCTTCCGGGATGTCCGGCAATTGGTTCCGGCGAGTCGAGCAGGTGGCTCCGGGGTCCTCGGCAGGTGCTTCCGGTGTGTCCGGCACTTGGTTCCGGTGAGTCGAGCAGGTGGCTCAACGTGCTCGGCAGGTGCTTCCAGTGTGTCCTCAGGTGGTTCCGGCGAGTCGAGCAGGTGGCTCCGGCGTGCTCGGCAGGTGCTTCCGGCGTGTCCGGCAGGTGGTTCCGGCGAATCGAGCAGGTGGCTCCGGCGTGCTGGGCAGGTGCTTCCGGTGTGTCCGGCAGGCGGTTCTGGCGAGTCGAGCAGGTGGCTCTGGCGTGCTCGGCAGGTGCTTCCGGTGTGTCTGGCAGCCGGTTCCGGCGAGTTGAGCAGGTGGCTCCGGCGTACTCGGCAGGTGCTTCCGGTGTGTCTGGCAGGTGGTTCCGGTCTGTCCGTTAGGTGGATCCGGCGTGTGCGGCACGTGTTTCTGGCACGTCTGAGTGGTGGTTCCGGCATGCCCGACATGTGACTCCGAAATATCTGCCAAGTGGTTCTGGCGTAGCCGGCAGGTGATGTTGGCGTGTCCGGCAAGAGGTTCCAGCGAGTCGAGCAGGTGGCTCCAGCGTGCTCGGCATGTGCTTCCGTGATGTCCGGCAGGTGGTTCCGGCGAGTCGAGAAGGTGGCTCCGGCCTGCTGGGCAGGTGCTTCCGGTGTGTCCGGCAGGCGGTTCCGGCGAGTCGAGCATGTGGCTCTGGCGTGCTCGGCAGGTGCTTCCGGCGTGCTCGGCAGGTGCTTCCGGGGGGTCCGGCGAGCCGAGCAGGTGCTTCGGCGTGCTCGGCAGCTGCTTCCGGTGGGTCCGGCAGGTGGTTCCGGCGAGCCGAGCAGGTGGCTCCGGCGTGCTCAGCAGGTGCTTCCGGTGTGTCCGGCAGGTGGTTCCGGTCTGTCCGTTAGGTGGATCTGGCGTTTCCGGCACGTGTTTCTGGCACGTCTGACATGTGGTTCCGGCATGCCCGACATGTGACTCCGAAATGTCAGTCCAAGTGGTTCTGGCGTAGCCGGCAGGTGATTTTGGCGTGTCCGGCAGGTGGTTCCGGCGTGCTCGGCAGGTGCTTCCGGTTTGTCCAGCAGGTGTTTCCAGCGAGTCGAGCAGGTGGCTCAGGCGTGTTCGGCATGTGCTTAGGGCGTGTCCGGCTATTGGTTCCGACGAGTCAAGCATGTGGCTCCGGCGTGCTCGGCAGGTGCTTCCGGCGTGTCCAGCACTTGGTTCCGGCGAGCCGAGCTGGTGGCTCCGGAGTGTTCGGCAGGTGCTTCCGGTGTGTCCGGCTGGTGGTTCCGGCGAGTCGAGCAGGTGGCTCCGGGGTGCTCGGCAGGTGCTTCCGGTGTGTCCGGCAGGTGGTTCCGAAGATTCGAGCAGGTGGCTCCGGAGTGCTCGGCAGGTGCTTCCGGTGTGTCCGGCAGGTGGTTCCTGCGAGTCGAGCAGGTGGCTCCGGCGTGCTCGGCAGGTGCTTCTGGTGTGTCCGGCAGGCGGTTCTGGCGAGTCGAGCAGGTGGCTCTGGCGTGCTCGGCAGGTGCTTCCGGTGTGTCCGGCTGGTGGTTCCGGCGAGTCAAGCAGGTGGCTCCGGGGTGCTCGGCAGGTGCTTCCGGTGTGTGCGGCAGTTGGTTCCGGCGAGTCGAGCAGGTGGCTCCGGCGTGCTCGGCAGGTGCTTCCGGCGTGTCCGGCAGGTGGTTCCGAGCTGTCCGTTAGGTGGATTCGGCGTGTCCGGCACGTGTTTCTGGCACGTCTGAGAGGTGGTTCCGGCATGGCAGACATGTGACTCCGAAATGTCTGCCAAGTGGTTCTGGCGTAGCCGGCAGGTGATTTTGGCGTGTCCGGCAGGTGGTTCCGGCAAGTCGAGCAGGTGTCTCCGGCGTGCTCGGCAGGTGCTTCCGGTGTGTCTGGCAGGTGGTTCCGGCTAGTCGAGCAGGTGGCTCCGGCGTGCTCGGCATGTGCTTCCGGTGTGCCCGGCAGGTGGTTCCGGCGAGTCGAGCAGGTGCCTCCGGCGTGCTGGGCAGGTGCTTCCGGTGTGTCCGGCTGGTGGTTCCGGCGAGTCGAGCAGGTGGCTCCGGGGTGCTCGGCAGGTGCTTCCGGTGTGTCCGGCAGGTGGTTCCGAAGAGTCGAGCAGGTGGCTCCGGAGTGCTCGGCAGGTGCTTCCGGTGTGTCCGGCAGGTGGTTCCTGCGAGTCGAGCAGGTGGCTCCGGCATGCTCGGCAGGTGCTTCCGGTGTGTCAAAGCAGGTGGTTCTGGCGAGTCGAGCAGGTGGCTCTGGCGTGCTCGGCAGGTGCTTCCGGTGTGTCCGGCAGCCGGTTCCGGCGAGTCGAGCAGGTGGCTCCGGCGTACTCGGCAGGTGCTTCCGCTGTGTCTGGCAGGTGGTTCCGCTCTGTCCGTTAGGTGGATCCGGCGTGTGAGGCACGTGTTTCTGGCACGTCTGAGTGGTGGTTCCGGCATGCCCGACATGTGACTCCGAAATATCTGCCAAGTGGTTCTGGCGTAGCCGGCAGGTGATTTTGGCGTGTCCGGCAGTTGGTTCCGGCGAGTCGAGCAGGTGGCTCCGGCGTGCTCGGCAGGTGCTTCCGGTGTGTCCTCAGGTGGTTCCGGCGAGTCGAGCAGGTGGCTCCGGCGTGCTCGGCAGCTGCTTCCGGCGTGTCCGGCAAGTGGTTCCAGCGAATCGAGCAGGTGGCTCCGGCGTGCTCGGCAGGTGCTTCCGGTGTGTCCGGCTGGTGGTTCCGGCGAGTCAAGCAGGTGGCTCCGGGGTGCTCGGCATGTGCTTCCGGTGTGTCCGGCAGGTGGTTCCAGCGAATCGAGCAGGTGGCTCCGGCGTGCTCGGCAGGTGCTTCCGGTGTGTCCGGCAGGCGGTTCTGGCGAGTCGAGCAGGTGGCTCTGGTGTGCTCGGCAGGTGCTTCCGGTGTGTCCGGCAGCCGGTTCCGGCGAGTTGAGCAGGTGGCTCCGGCGTACTCGGCAGGTGCTTCCGGTGTGTCTGGCAGGTGGTTCCGGTCTGTCCGTTAGGTGGATCCGGCGTGTGCGGCACGTGTTTCTGGCACGTCTGAGTGGTGGTTCCGGCATGCCCGACATGTGACTCCGAAATATCTGCCAAGTGGTTCTGGCGTAGCCGGCAGGTGATGTTGGCGTGTCCGGCAAGAGGTTCCAGCGAGTCGAGGAGGTGGCTCCAGCGTGCTCGGCAGGTGCTTCCGGGATGTCCGGCAGGTGGTTCCGGCGAGTCGAGCAGGTGGCTCCGGCCTGCTGGGCAGGTGCTTCCGGTGTGTCCGGCAGGCGGTTCCGGCGAGTCGAGCATGTGGCTCTGGCGTGCTCGGCAGGTGCTTCCGGCGTGCTCGGCAGGTGCTTCCGGGGGGTCCGGCGAGCCGAGCAGGTGCTTCGGCGTGCTCGGCAGCTGCTTCCGGTGGGTCCGGCAGGTGGTTCCGGCGAGCCGAGCAGGTGGCTCCGGCGTGCTCAGCAGGTGCTTCCGGTGTGTCCGGCAGGTGGTTCCGGTCTGTCCGTTAGGTGGATCTGGCGTTTCCGGCACGTGTTTCTGGCACGTCTGACATGTGGTTCCGGCATGCCCGACATGTGACTCCGAAATGTCAGTCCAAGTGGTTCTGGCGTAGCCGGCAGGTGATTTTGGCGTGTCCGGCAGGTGGTTCCGGCGTGCTCGGCAGGTGCTTCCGGTTTGTCCAGCAGGTGTTTCCAGCGAGTCGAGCAGGTGGCTCAGGCGTGTTCGGCATGTGCTTAGGGCGTGTCCGGCTATTGGTTCCGACGAGTCAAGCATGTGGCTCTGGCGTGCTCGGCAGGTGCTTCCGACGTGTCCAGCACTTGGTTCCGGCGAGCCGAGCTGGTGGCTCCGGAGTGCTCGGCAGGTGCTTCCGGTGTGTCCGGCTGGTGGTTCCGGCGAGTCGAGCAGGCGGCTCCGGGGTGCTCGGCAGGTGCTTCCGGTGTGTCCGGCAGGTGGTTCCGAAGAGTCGAGCAGGTGGCTCCGGAGTGCTCGGCAGGTGCTTCCGGTGTGTCCGGCAGGTGGTTCCTGCGAGTCGAGCAGGTGGCTCCGGCGTGCTCGGCAGGTGCTTCTGGTGTGTCCGGCAGGCGGTTCTGGCGAGTCGAGCAGGTGGCTCTGGCGTGCTCGGCAGGTGCTTCCGGTGTGTCCGGCTGGTGGTTCCGGCGAGTCAAGCAGGTGGCTCCGGGGTGCTCGGCAGGTGCTTCCGGTGTGTGCGGCAGTTGGTTCCGGCGAGTCGAGCAGGTGGCTCCGGCGTGCTCGGCAGGTGCTTCCGGCGTGTCCGGCAGGTGGTTCCGAGCTGTCCGTTAGGTGGATCCGGCGTGTCCGGCACGTGTTTCTGGCACGTCTGAGAGGTGGTTCCGGCATGGCCGACATGTGACTCCGAAATGTCTGACAAGTGGTTCTGGCGTAGCCGGCAGGTGATTTTGGCGTGTCCGGCAGGTGGTTCCGGCCAGTCGAGCAGGTGTCTCCGGCGTGCTCGGCAGGTGCTTCCGGTGTGTCTGGCAGGTGGTTCCGGCTAGTCGAGCAGGTGGCTCCGGCGTGCTCGGCATGTGCTTCCGGTGTGCCCGGCAGGTGGTTCCGGCGAGTCGAGCAGGTGCCTCCGGCGTGCTGGGCAGGTGCTTCCGGTGTGTCCGGCTGGTGGTTCCGGCGAGTCGAGCAGGTGGCTCCGGGGTGCTCGGCAGGTGCTTCCGGTGTGTCCGGCAGGTGGTTCCGAAGAGTCGAGCAGGTGGCTCCGGAGTGCTCGGCAGGTGCTTCCGGTGTGTCCGGCAGGTGGTTCCTGCGAGTCGAGCAGGTGGCTCCGGCGTGCTCGGCAGGTGCTTCCGGTGTGTCCGGCAGGCGGTTCTGGCGAGTCGAGCAGGTGGCTCTGGCGTGCTCGGCAGGTGCTTCCGGTGTGTCCGGCAGCCGGTTCCGGCGAGTCGAGCAGGTGGCTCCGGCGTACTCGGCAGGTGCTTCCGGTGTGTCTGGCAGGTGGTTCCGGTCTGTCCGTTAGGTGGATCCGGCGTGTGCGGCACGTGTTTCTGGCACGTCTGAGTGGTGGTTCCGGCATGCCCGACATGTGACTCCGAAATATCTGCCAAGTGGTTCTGGCGTAGCCGGCAGGTGATTTTGGCGTGTCCGGCAGGTGGTTCCGGCGAGTCGAGCAGGTGGCTACAGCGTGCTCGGCAGGTGCTTCCAGGATGTCCGGCAGGTGGTTCCGGCGAGTCGAGCAGGTGGCTCCGGGGTCCTCGGCAGGTGCTTCCGGTGTGTCTGGCAGGTGGTTCCGGCTAGTCGAGCAGGTGGCTCCGGCGTGCTCGGCATGTGCTTCCGGTGTGCCCGGCAGGTGGTTCCGGCGAGTCGAGCAGGTGCCTCCGGCGTGCTGGGCAGGTGCTTCCGGTGTGTCCGGCTGGTGGTTCCGGCGAGTCGAGCAGGTGGCTCCGGGGTGCTCGGCAGGTGCTTCCGGTTTGTCCAGCAGGTGTTTCCAGCGAGTCGAGCAGGTGGCTCAGGCGTGTTCGGCATGTGCTTACGGCATATCCGGCTATTGGTTCCGACGAGTCAAGCATGTGGCTACGGCGTGCTCGGCAGCTGCTTCCGGTGGGTCCGGCAGGTGGTTCCGGCGAGCCGAGCTGGTGGCTCTGGCGTGCTCAGCAGGTGCTTCCGGTGTTTCCGGCAGGTGGTTCCGGTCTGTCCGTTACGTGGATCTGTTGTTTCCGGCACGTGTTTCTGGCACGTCTGAGAGGTGGTTCCGGCATGCCCGACATGTCACTCCGAAATGTCAGTCCAAGTGGTTCTGGCGTAGCCGGCAGGTGATTTTGGCGTGTCCGGCAGGTGGTTCCGGCGTGCTGGGTAGGTGCTTTCGGTTTGTCCAGCAGGTGTTTCCAGCGAGTCGAGCAGGTGGCTCAGGCGTGTTCGGCATGTGCTTACGGTGTATCCGGCTATTGGTTCCGACGAGTCAAGCATGTGGCTCCGGCGTGCTCGGCAGGTGCTTCCGGTGTGTCCGGCACTTGGTTCCGGCGAGTCGAGCAGGTGGCTCCGGCGTGCTCGGCAGGTGCTTCCAGTGTGTCCTCAGGTGGTTCCGGCGAGTCGAGCAGGTGGCTCCGGCGTGCTCGGCAGGTGCTTCCGGCGTGTCCGGCACGTGGTTCCGGCGAATCGAGCAGGTGGCTCCGGCGTGCTGGGCAGGTGCTTCCGGTGTGTCCGGCTGGTGGTTCCGGCGAGTTGAGCAGGTGGCTCCATCATGCTAGGCAGGTGCTTCCGGTGTGTCCGGCAGGTGGTTCCGGTCTGTCCGTTAGGTGGATCCGGCGTGTCCGGCACGTGTTTCTGGCACGTCTGAGAGGTGGTTCCGGCATGGCCGACATGTGACTCCGAAATGTCTGCCAAGTGGTTCTGGCGTAGCCGGCAGTTGATTTTGGCGTGCCCGGCAGGTGGTTGCGGCGAGTCGAGCAGGTGGCTCCGGCGTGCTCGGCAGGTGCTTCCGGGATGTCCGGCAGGTTGTTTCGGCGAGACGAGCAGGTGGCTCCGGCGTGCTCGGCAGGTGCTTCTGGCGTGCTCGGCAGGTGCTTCCGGTGTGTCCAGCAGGTGGTTCCAGCGAGTCGAGCATGTGGCTCCGGCGTGTTTGGCAGGTGCTTACGGCGTGTCCGGCAATTGGTTCCGATGAGTCAAGCAGGTGGCTCCAGCGTGCTCGGCAGGTGCTTCCGGTGTGTCCGGCCGTTGGTTCCGTCGAGTTGAGCAGGCGGCTCCGGTGTGCTCGGCAGGTGCTTCCGGTGTGTCCGGCAGGCGGTTCCGGCGAGTCGAGCAGGTGGCTCCGGCGTGCTCGGCGGGTGCTTCCGGGGTGTCCGGCAGGTTTTTCCGGCGAGTCGAACAGGTGGCTCCGGCGTGCTGGGCAGGTGCTTCCGGTGTGTGCGGCAGTTGGTTCCGGCGAGTCGAGCAGGTGGCTAGGGCGTGCTCGGCAGGTGCTTCCGGGATGTCCGGCAGGTGGTTCCGGCGAGTCGAGCAGGTGCCTCCGGAGTGCTGGGCAGGTGCTTCCGGTGTGTCCGGCTGGTGGTTCCGGCGAGTCGAGCAGGTGGCTCCGGGGTGCTCGGCAGGTGCTTCCGGTGTGTCCGGCAGGTGGTTCAGAAGAGTCGAGCAGGTGGCTCCAGAGTGCTCGGCAGGTGCTTCCGGTGTGTCCGGCAGGTGGTTCCTGCGAGTCGAGCAGGTGGCTCCGGCGTGCTCGGCAGGTGCTTCCGGTGTGTCCGGCAGGCGGTTCTGGCGAGTCGAGCAGGTGGCTCTGGCATGCTCGGCAGGTGCTTCCGGTGTGTCCGGGAGCCGGTTCCGGCGAGTCGAGCAGGTGGCTCCGGCGTACTCGGCAGGTGCTTCCGGTGTGTCTGGCAGGTGGTTCCGGTCTGTCCGTTAGGTGGATCCGGCGTGTGCGGCACGTGTTTCTGGCACGTCTGAGTGGTGGTTCCGGCATGCCCGACATGTGACTCCGAAATATCTGCCAAGTGGTTCTGGCGTAGCCGGCAGGTGATGTTGGCGTGTCCGGCAAGTGGTTCCGGCGAGTCGAGCAGGTGGCTCCAGCGTGCTCGGCAGGTGCTTCCGGGATGTCCGGCAGGTGGTTCCGGCTAGTCGAGCAGGTGGCTCCGGCCTGCTGGGCAGGTGCTTCCGGTGTGTCCGGCAGGCGGTTCTGGCGAGTCGAGCATGTGGCTCTGGCGTGCTCGGCAGGTGCTTCCGGCGTGCTCGGCAGGTGCTTCCGGGGGTCCGGCGAGCCGAGCAGGTGCTTCGGCGTGCTCGGCAGCTGCTTCCGGTGGGTCCGGCAGGTGGTTCCGGCGAGCCGAGCAGGTGGCTCCGGCGTGCTCAGCAGGTGCTTCCGGTGTGTCCGGCAGGTGGTTCCGGTCTGTCCGTTAGGTGGATCTGGCGTTTCCGGCACGTGTTTCTGGCACGTCTGACATGTGGTTCCGGCATGCCCGACATGTGACTCCGAAATGTCAGTCCAAGTGGCTCTGGCGTAGCCGGCAGGTGATTTTGGCGTGTCCGGCAGGTGGTTCCGGCGTGCTCGGCAGGTGCTTCCGGTTTGTCCAGCAGGTGTTTCCAGCGAGTCGAGCAGGTGGCTCAGGCGTGTTCGGCATGTGCTTAGGGCGTGTCCGGCTATTGATTCCGACGAGTCAAGCATGTGGCTCCGGCGTGCTCGGCAGGTGCTTCCGGCGTGTCCGGCAATTGGTTCCGGCGAGTCGAGCAGGTGGCTCCGGGGTCCTCGGCAGGTGCTTTCGGCGTGTCCGGCAGGTGGTTCCAGCGAGCCGAGCAGGTGGCTCCGGAGTGCTCGGCAGGTGCTTCCGGTGTGTCCGGCAGGTGGTTCCTGCGAGTCGAGCAGGTGGCTCCGGCGTGCTCGGCAGGTGCTTCCGGTGTGTCCGGCAGGCGGTTCTGGCGAGTCGAGCAGGTGGCTCTGGCGTGCTCGGCAGGTGCTTCCGGTGTGTCCGGCAGCCGGTTCCGGCGAGTCGAGCAGGTGGCTCCGCGTACTCGGCAGGTGCTTCCGGTGTGTCTGGCAGGTGGTTCCGGTCTGTCCGTTAGGTGGATCCGGCGTGTGCGGCACGTGTTTCTGGCACGTCTGAGTGGTGGTTCCGGCATGCCCGACATGTGACTCCGAAATATCTGCCAAGTGGTTCTGGCGTAGCCGGCAGGTGATTTTGGCGTGTCTGGCAGGTGGTTCCGGCGAGTCGAGCAGGTGGCTACAGCCTGCTCGGCAGGTGCTTTCGGCGTGTCCGGCAGGTGGTTCCGGCGAGTCGAGCAGGTGGCTCCGGCGTGCTCGGCAGGTGCTTCCGGTGTGTCCGGCTGGTGGTTCCGGCGAGTCAAGCAGGTGGCTCCGGGGTGCTCGGCATGTGCTTCCAGTGTGTCCGGCAGGTGGTTCCAGCGAATCGAGCAGGTGGCTCCGGCGTGCTCGGCAGGTGCTTCCGGTGTGTCCGGCAGGCGGTTCTGGCGAGTCTCGCAGGTGGCTCTGGCGTGCTCGGCAGGTGCTTCCGGTGTGTCCGGCAGCCGGTTCCGGCGAGTCGAGCAGGAGGCTCCGGCGTACTCGGCAGGTGCTTCCGGCATATCCGGCTATTGGTTCCGACGAGTCAAGCATGTGGCTCCGGCGTGCTCGGCAGGTGCTTCCGGCGTGTCCGGCAATTGGTTCCGGCGAGTTGAGCAGGTGGCTCCGGCGTGCTTGGCAGGTGCTTTCGGCGTGTCCGGCAGGTGGTTCCGGCGAGCCGAGCAGGTGGCTCCGGTGTGCTCGGCAGGTGCTTCCGGTGGGTCCGGCAGGTGGTTCCGGCGAGCCGAGCAGGTGCTCCGGCGTGCTCAGCAGGTGCTTCCGGTGTTTCCGGCAGGTGGTTCCGGTCTGTCCGTTACGTGGATCTGGCGTTTCCGGCACGTGTTTCTGGCACGTCTGAGAGGTGGTTCCGGCATGCCCGACATGTGACTCCGAAATGTCAGTCCAAGTGGTTCTGGCGTAGCCGGCAGGTGATTTTGGCGTGTCCGGCAGGTGGTTCCGGCGTGCTGGGTAGGTGCTTCCGGTTTGTCCAGCAGGTGTTTCCAGCGAGTCGAGCAGGTGGCTCAGGCGTGTTCGGCATGTGCTTACGGTGTATCCGGCTATTGGTTCCGACGAGTCAAGCATGTGGCTCCGGCGTGCTCGGCAGGTGCTTCCGGCGTGTCCGACAATTGGTTCCGGCGAGTCGAGCAGCTGGCTCCGGGGTCCTCGGCAGGTGCTTCCGGTGTGTCCGGCACTTGGTTCCGGCGAGTCGAGCAGGTGGCTCCGGCGTGCTCGGCAGGTGCTTCCAGTGTGTCCTCAGGTGGTTCCGGCGAGTCGAGCAGGTGGCTCCGGCGTGCTCGGCAGGTGCTTCCGGCGTGTCCGGCAGGTGGTTCCGGCGAATCGAGCAGGTGGCTCCGGCGTGCTGGGCAGGTGCTTCCGGTGTGTCCGGCTGGTGGTTCCGGCTAGTCGAGCAGGTGGCTCCGGGGTGCTCGGCAGGTGCTTCAGGTGTGTCCGTCACGCGGTTCTGACGAGTCGAGCAGGTGGCTCCGGCGTGCTCAGCAGGTGGTTCCGGTGTGTCCGGCAGGTGGTTCCGACGAGTCGAGCAGGTGGCTCCGGCGTGCTCGGCAGGTGCTTCCTGTATGTCCGGCAGGTGGTTCCGGCGGGCCGAGCAGGTGGCTCCGGGGTGCTCGGCATGTGCTTTCGGCGTGTCCGGCAGGTGGTTACGGCGAGTTGAGCAGGTGGCTCCGGCATGCTAGGCAGGTGCTTCCGGTGTGTCCGGCAGGTGGTTCCGGTCTGTCCGTTAGGTGGATCCGGCGTGTCCGGCACGTGTTTCTGGCACGTCTGAGAGGTGGTTCCGGCATGGCCGACATGTGACTCCGAAATGTCTGCCAAGTGGTTCTGGCGTAGCCGGCAGTTGATTTTGGCGTGCCCGGCAGGTGGTTCCGGCGAGTTGCGCAGGTGGCTCCGGTGTGCTCGGCAGGTGCTTCCGGCGTGCTCGGCAGGTGCTTCCGGTGTTTCCAGCAGGTGGTTCCAGCGAGTCGAGCATGTGCCTCCGGCTTGTTTGGCAGGTGCTTACGGCGTGTCCGGCAATTGGTTCCGGCGAGTCGAGCAGGTGGCTCTGGCGTGCTTGGCAGGTGCTTTCGGCATGTCCGGCAGGTGGTTCCGGCGAGTCGAGCACGTGGCTCCGGCGTGCTGGGCAGGTGCTTCCGGTGTGTCCGGCTGGTGGTTTCGGCCTGACGAGCAGGTGGCTCCGGCGTGCTCGGCAGGTGCTTCCGGCGTGTCCGTCAATTGGTTCCGGCGAGCCGAGCAGGTGGCTCCGGCGTGCTCGGCAGCTGCTTCCGGGAGGTCCGGCGAGCCGAGCAGGTGCTCCGGCGTGCTCGGCAGCTGCTTCCGGTGGGTCCGGCAGGTGGTTCCGGCGAGCCGAGCAGGTGGCTCCGGCGTGCTCAGCAGGTGCTTCCGGTGTTCCCGGCAGGTGTTTCCGGTCTGTCCGTGAGGTGGATCTGGCGTTTCCGGCACGTGTTTCTGGCACGTCTGAGAGGTGGTTCCGGCATGCCCGACGTGTAACTCCGAAATGTCAGTCCAAGTGCTTCTGGCGTAGCCGGCAGGTGATTTCGGCGTGTCCGGCAGGTGGTTCCGGCGTGCTCGGCAGGTGCTTCCGGTTTGTCCAGCAGGTGTTTCCAGCGAGTCGAGCAGGTGGCTCAGGCGTGTTCGGCATGTGCTTACGGCATATTCGGCTATTGGTTCCAACGAGTCAAGCATGTGGCTCCGGCGTGCTCGGCAGGTGCTTCCGGCGTGTCCGGCAATTGGTTCCGGCGAGTTGAGCAGGTGGCTCCGGCGTGCTTGGCAGGTGCTTTCGGCGTGTCCGGCAGGTGGTTCCGGCGAGCCGAGCAGGTGGCTCCGGCGTGCTCGGCAGGTGCTTCCGGTGTTTCCGGCAGGTGGTTCCGGTCTGTCCGTTACGTGGATCTGGCGTTTCCAGCATGTGTTTCTGGCACGTCTGAGAGGTGGTTCCGGCATGCCCGACATGTGACTCCGAAATGTCAGTCCAAGTGGTTCTGGCGTAGCCGGCAGGTGATTTTGGCGTGTCCGGCAGGTGGTTCCGGCGTGCTGGGTAGGTGCTTCCGGTTTGTCCAGCAGGTGTTTCCAGCGAGTCGAGCAGGTGGCTCAGGCGTGTTCGGCATGTGCTTACGGTGTATCCGGCTATTGGTTCCGACGAGTCAAGCATGTGGCTCCGGCGTGCTCGGCAGGTGCTTCCGGTGTGTCCGGCAGGTGGTTCCTGCGAGTCGAGCAGGTGGCTCCGGGGTCCTCGGCAGGTGCTTCCGGTGTGTCCGGCACTTGGTTCCGGCGAGTCGAGCACGTGGCTCCGGCGTGCTCGGCAGGTGCTTCCGGTGTGTCCTCAGGTGGTTCCGGCGAGTCGAGCAGGTGGCTCCGGCGTGCTCGGCAGCTGCTTCCGGCGTGTACGGCAGGTGGTTCCAGCGAATCGAGCAGGTGGCTCCGGCGTACTCGGCAGGTGCTTCCGGTGTGTCCGGCTGGTGGTTCCGGCGAGTCAAGCAGGTGGCTCCGGGGTGCTCGGCATGTGCTTCCGGTGTGTCCGGCAGGTGGTTCCAGCGAATCGAGCAGGTGGCTCCGGCGTGCTCGGCAGGTGCTTCCGGTGTGTCCGGCAGGCGGTTCTGGCGAGTCGAGCAGGTGGCTCTGGAGTGCTCGGCAGGTGCTTCCGGTGTGTCCGGCAGCCGGTTCCGGCGAGTCGAGCAGGTGGCTCCGGCGTACTCGGCAGGTGCTTCCGGTGTGTCTGGCAGGTGGTTCCGGTCTGTCCGTTAGGTGGATCCGGCGTGTGCGGCACGTGTTTCTGGCACGTCTGAGTGGTGGTTCCGGCATGCCCTACATGTGACTCCGAAATATCTGCCAAGTGGTTCTGGCGTAGCCGGCAGGTGATGTTGGCGTGTCCGGCAAGTGGTTCCGGCGAGTCGAGCAGGTGGCTCCAGCGTGCTCGGCAGGTGCTTCCGGGATGTCCGGCAGGTGGTTCCGGCGAGTCGAGCAGGTGGCTCCGGCCTGCTGGGCAGTTGCTTCCGGTGTGTCCGGCAGGCGGTTCCGGCGAGTCGAGCATGTGGCTCTGGCGTGCTCGGCAGGTGCTTCCGGGGGTCCGGCGAGCCGAGCAGGTGCTTCGGCGTGCTCGGCAGCTGCTTCCGGTGGGTCCGGCAGGTGGTTCCGGCGAGCCGAGCAGGTGGCTCCGCCGTGCTCAGCCGGTGCTTCCGGTGTGTCCGGCAGGTGGTTCCGGTCTGTCCGTTAGGTGGATCTGGCGTTTCCGGCACGTGTTTCTGGCACGTCTGACATGTGGTTCCGGCATGCCCGACATGTGACTCCGAAATGTCAGTCCAAGTGGTTCTGGCGTAGCCGGCAGGTGATTTTGGCCTGTCCGGCAGGTGGTTCCGGCGTGCTCGGCAGGTGCTTCCGGTTTGTCCAGCAGGTGTTTCCAGCGAGTCGAGCAGGTGGCTCAGGCGTGTTCGGCATGTGCTTAGGGCGTGTCCGGCTATTGGTTCCGACGAGTCAAGCATGTGGCTCCGGCGTGCTCGGCAGGTGCTTCCGGTGTGTCCAGCACTTGGTTCCGGCGAGCCGAGCTGGTGGCTCCGGAGTGCTCGGCAGGTGCTTCCGGTGTGTCCGGCTGGTGGTTCCGGCGAGTCGAGCAGGTGGCTCCGGGGTGCTCGGCAGATGCTTCCGGTGTGTCCGGCAGGTGGTTCCGAAGAGTCGAGCAGGTGGCTCCGGCATGCTCGGCAGGTGCTTCCGGCGTGTCCGGCAGGTGGTTCCGGTCTGTCCGTTAGGTGGATCCGGTGTGTCCGGCACGTGTTTCTGGCACGTCTGAGAGGTGGTTCCGGCATGGCCGACATGTGACTCCGAAATGTCTGCCAAGTGGTTCTGGCGTAGCCGGCAGGTGATTTTGGCGTGTCCGGCAGGTGGTTCCGGCCAGTCGAGCAGGTGTCTCCGGCGTGCTCGGCAGGTGCTTCCGGTGTGTCTGGCAGGTGTTTCCGGTCTGTCCGTTAGGTGGATCCGGCGTGTGCGGCACGTGTTTCTGGCACGTCTGAGTGGTGGTTCCGGCATGCCCGACATGTGACTCCGAAATATCTGACAAGTGGTTCTGGCGTAGCCGGCAGGTGATTTTGACGTGTCCGGCAGGTGGTTCCGGCGTGCTCGGCAGGTGCTTCCGGTTTGTCCAGCAGGTGTTTCCAGCGAGTCGAGCAGGTGGCTCAGGCGTGTTCGGCATGTGCTTAGGGCGTGTCCGGCAGGCGGTTCCGGCGAGTAAAGCATGTGGCTCCGGCGTGCTCGGCAGGTGCTTCCGGCGTGTCCGGCAATTGGTTCCGGCGAGTCGAGCAGGTGGCTCCGGGGTCTTCGGCAGGTGCTTCCGGTGTGTCCAGCACTTGGTTCCGGCGAGCCGAGCTGGTGGCTCTGGCGTGCTCGGCACGTGCTTCCGGTGGGACCGGCAGGTGGTTCCGGCGAGCCGAGCAGGTGCTCCGGCGTGCTCGGCAGCTGCTTCCGGTGGGTCCGGCAGGTGGTTCCGGCGAGCCGAGCAGGTGGCTCCGGCGTGCTCAGCAGGTGCTTCCGGTGTTTCCGGCAGGTGGTTCCGGTCTGTCCGTTACGTGGATCTGGCGCTTCCGGCACGTGTTTCTGGCACGTCTGAGAGGTGGTTCCGGCATGCCCGACATGTAACTCTAAAATGTCAGTCCAAGTGCTTCTGGCGTAGCCGGCAGGTGATTTTGGCGTGTCCGGCAGGTGGTTCCGGCGTGCTCGGCAGGTGCTTCCGGTTTGTCCAGCAGGTGTTTCCAGCGAGTCGAGCAGGTGGCTCAGGCGTGTTCGGCATGTGCTTAGGGCGTGTCCGGCAGGCGGTTCCGGCGAGTCAAGCATGTGGCTCCGGCGTGCTCGGCAGGTGCTTCCAGTGTGTCCTGAGGTGGTTCCGGCGAGTCGAGCAGGTGGCTCCGGCGTGCTCGGCAGGTGCTTCCGGCGTGTCCGGCAGGTGGTTCCGGCGAATCGAGCAGGTGGCTCCGGCATGCTGGGCAGGTGCTTCCGGTGTGTCTGGCAGGTGGTTCCGGCGGGCCGAGTAGGTGGCTCCGGGGTGCTCGGCAGGTGCTTCCGGTGTGTCCGGCAGGTGGTTCCGACGAGTTGAGCAGGTGGCTCCGGCGTGCTAGGCAGGTGCTTCCGGTGTGTCCGGCAGGTGGTTCCGGTCTGTCCGTTAGGTGAATCCGGCGTGTCCGGCACGTGTTTCTGGCACGTCTAAGAGTTGGTTCCGGAATGGCCGACATGTGACTCCGAAATGTCTGCCAAGTGGTTCTGGCGTAGCCGGCAGGTGATTTTGGCGTGTCCGGCAGGTGGTTCCGGCCAGTCGAGCAGGTGTCTCCGGCGTGCTCGGCAGGTGCTTCCGGTGTGTCCAGCAGGTGGTTCTGGCGAGTCGATCAGGTGTCTCCGGCGTGCTGGGCAGGTGCTTCCGGTGTTTCCGGCAGGTGGTTCCCGCGAACCGAGCAGGTGGCTCCGGCGTGCTCGGCAGGTGCTTCCGGTGTGTCCGGCAGGTGGTTCCGGTCTGTCCGTTAGGTGGATCCGGCGTGTCCGGCACGTGTTTCTGGCACGTCTGAGAGGTGGTTCCGGCATGCCCGACATGTGACTCCGAAATGTCAGGCCAAGTGGTTCTGGCGTAGCCGGCAGGTGATTTTGGAGTGTCCGGCAGGTGGTTCCGGCCAGTCGAGCAGGTGGCTTTGGCGTGCTCGGCAGGTGCTTCCGGTGTGTCCGGCATTTGGTTCCAGCGAGTCGACCAGGTGGCTCCGGCGTGCTCGGCTGGTGCTTCCGGTTTGTCCAGCAGGTGTTTCCAGCGAGTCGAGCAGGTGGCTCAGGCGTGTTCGGCATGTGCTTACGGCGTATCCGGCTATTGGTTCCGACGAGTCAAGCATGTGGCACCGGCGTGCTCGGCAGGTGCTTCCGGCGTGTCCGGCAATTGGTTCCGGCGAGTCGAGCAGGTGGCTCCGGGGTCCTCGGCAGGTGCTTCCGTTGTGTCCGGCACTTGGTTCCGGCGAGTCGAGCAGGTGGCTCCGGCGTGCTCGGCAGGTGCTTCCAGTGTGTCCTCAGGTGGTTCCGGCGAGTCGAGCAGGTGGCTCCGGCGTGCTCGGCAGGTGCTTCCGGCGTGTCCGGCACGTGGTTCCGGCGAATCGAGCAGGTGGCTCCGGCGTGCTGGGCAGGTGCTTCCGGTGTGTCCGGCAGGTGGTTCCGATGAGTCGAGCAGGTGGCTCCGGGGTGCTCGGCAGTTGCTTCCGGCGTGTCCGGCAATTGGTTCCTGCGAGTCGAGCAGGTGGCTCCGGCGTGCTCGGCAGGTGCTTTCGGCGTGTCCGGCAGGTGGTTCCGGCGAGTTGAGCAGGTGGCTCCGGCGTGCTAGGCAGGTGCTTCCGGTGTGTCCGGTAGGTGGTTCCGGTCTGTCCGTTAGGTGGATCCGGCGTGTCCGGCACGTGTTTCTGGCACGTCTGAGAGGTGGTTCCGGCATGGCCGACATGTGACTCCGAAATGTCTGCCAAGTGGTTCTGGCGTAGCCGGCAGTTGATTTTGGCGTGCCCGGCAGGTGGTACCGGCGAGTCGAGCAGGTGGCTCCGGCGTGCTCGGCAGGTGCTTTCGGCGTGTCCGGCATGTGGTTCCGGCGAGTTGAGCAGGTGGCTCCGGCGTGCTAGGCAGGTGCTTCCGGTGTGTCCGGTAGGTGGTTCCGGTCTGTCCGTTAGGTGGATCCGGCGTGTCCGGCACGTGTTTCTGGCACGTCTGAGAGGTGGTTCCGGCATGGCCGACATGTGACTCTGAAATGTCTGCCAAGTGGTTCTGGCGTAGCCGGCAGTTGATTTTGGCGTGCCCGGCAGGTGGTACCGGCGAGTCGAGCAGGTGGCTCCGGCGTGCTCGGCAGCTGCTTCCGGTGGGTCCGGCAGGTGGTTCCGGCGAGCCGAGCAGGTGGCTCCGGCGTGCTCGGCAGGTGCTTCCGGCGTGCTCGGCAGGTGCTTCCGGTGTGTCCAACAGGTGGTTCCAGCGAGTCGAGCAGGTGGCTCCGGCGTGTTTGGCAGGTGCTTACGGCGTGTTCGGCAATTGGTTCCGACGAGTCAAGCAGGTGGCTCCGGCGTGCTGGGCAGGTGCTTCCGGTGTGTGCGGCAGTTGGCTCCGGCGAGTCGAGCAGGTGGCTCCGGCGTGCTCGGCAGGTGCTTGCGGGATGTCCGGCAGGTGGTTCCGGCGAGTCGAGCAGGTGGCTCCGGCGTGCTGGTCAGGTGCTTCCGGTGTGTCCGGCTGGTGGTTTCGGCGAGACGAGCAGGTGGCTCCGGCGTGCTCGGCAGGTGCTTCCGGCGTGTCCGGCAATTGGTTCCGGCGAGTCGAGCAGGTGGCTCCGGCGTGCTCGGCAGGTGCTTGCGGGATGTCCGGCAGGTGGTTCCGGCGAGTCGAGCAGGTGGCTCCGGCGTGCTCGGCAGGTGCTTCCGGCGTGTCCGGCAATTGCTTCCGGCGAGTCGAGAAGGTGGCTCCGGCGTGCTTGGCAGGTGCTTCCGGTGTTTCCGGCAGGTGGTTCCGGTCTGTCCGTTACGTGGATCTGGCGCTTCCGGCACGTGTTTCTGGCACGTCTGAGAGGTGGTTCCGGCATTCCCGACATGTAACTCTAAAATGTCAGTCCAAGTGCTTCTGGCGTAGCCGGCAGGTGATTTTGGCGTGTCCGGCAGGTGGTACCGGCGTGCTCGGCAGGTGCTTCCGGTGTTTCCAGCAGGTGTTTCCAGCGAGTCGAGCAGGTGGCTCAGGCGTGTTCGGCATGTGCTTACGTCGTATCCGGCTATTGGTTCCGACGAGTCAAGCATGTGGCTCCGGCGTGCTCGGCAGGTGCTTCCGGCGTGTCCGGCATTTGGTTCCGGCGAGTCGAGCAGTTGGCTCCGGGGTCCTCGGCAGGTGCTTCCGGTGTGTCCGGCACTTGGTTCCGGCGAGTCGAGCAGGTGGCTCCGGCGTGCTCGGCAGGTGCTTCCAGTGTGTCCTCAGGTGGTTCCGGCGAGTCGAGCAGGTGGCTCCGGCGTGCTCGGCAGGTGCTTCCGGCGTGTCCGGCAGGTGGTTACGGCGAATCGAGCAGGTGGCTCCGGCATGCTGGGCTGGTGCTTCCGGTGTTTCCGGCAGGTGGTTCCCGCGAACCGAGCAGGTGGCTCCGGCGTGCTCGGCAGGTGCTTCCGGTGTGTCCTGCAGGTGGTTCCGGTCTGTCCGTTAGGTGGATCCGGCGTGTCCGGCACGTGTTTCTGGCACGTCTGAGAGGTGGTTCCGGCATGCCCGACATGTGACTCCGAAATGTCAGGCCAAGTGGTTCTGGCTTAGCCGGCAGGTGATTTTGGAGTGTCCGGCAGGTGGTTCCGGCCAGTCGAGCAGGTGGCTTTGGCGTGCTCGGCAGGTGCTTCCGGTGTGTCTGGCATTTGGTTCCAGCGAGTCGACCAGGTGGCTCCGGCGTGCTCGGCAGGTGCTTCCGGTTTGTCCAGCAGGTGTTTCCAGCGAGTCGAGCAGGTGGCTCAGGCGTGTTCGGCATGTGCTTACGGCGTATCCGGCTATTGGTTCCGACGAGTCAAGCATGTGGCTCCGGCGTGCTCGGCAGGTGCTTCCGGCGTGTCCGGCAATTGGTTCCGGCGAGTCGAGCAGGTGGCTCCGGGGTCCTCGGCAGGTGCTTCCGGTGTGTCCGGCACTTGGTTCCGGCGAGTCGAGCAGGTGGCTCCGGCGTGCTCGGCAGGTGCTTCCAGTGTGTCCTCAGGTGGTTCCGGCGAGTCGAGCAGGTGGCTCCGGCGTGCTCGGCAGGTGCTTCCGGCGTGTCCGTCACGTGGTTCCGGCGAATCGAGCAGGTGGCTCCGGCGTGCTGGGCAGGTGCTTCCGGTGTGTCCGGCATTTGGTTCCAGCGAGTCGACCAGGTGGCTCCGGCGTGCTCGGCAGGTGCTTCCGGTTTGTCCAGCAGGTGTTTCCAGCGAGTCGAGCAGGTGGCTCAGGCGTGTTCGGCATGTGCTTACGGCGTATCCGGCTATTGGTTCCGACGAGTCAAGCATGTGGCTCCGGCGTGCTCGGCAGGTGCTTCCGGCGTGTCCGGCAATTGGTTCCGGCGAGTCGAGCAGGTGGCTCCGGGGTCCTCGGCAGGTGCTTCCGGTGTGTCCGGCACTTGGTTCCGGCGAGTCGAGCAGGTGGCTCCGGCGTGCTCGGCAGGTGCTTCCAGTGTGTCCTCAGGTGGTTCCGGCGAGTCGAGCAGGTGGCTCCGGCGTGCTCGGCAGGTGCTTTCGGCGTGTCCGGCAGGTGGTTCCGGCGAGTTGAGCAGGTGGCTCCGGCGTGCTAGGCAGGTGCTTCCGGTGTGTCCGGTAGGTGGTTCCGGTCTGTCCGTTAGGTGGATCCGGCGTGTCCGGCACGTGTTTCTGGCACGTCTGAGAGGTGGTTCCGGCATGGCCGACATGTGACTCCGAAATGTCTGCCAAGTGGTTCTGGCGTAGCCGGCAGTTGATTTTGGCGTGCCCGGCAGGTGGTACCGGCGAGTCGAGCAGGTGGCTCCGGCGTGCTCGGCAGGTGCTTCCGGGATGTCCGGCGGGTGGTTCCGGCGAGTCGAGCAGGTGGCTCCGGCGTGCTGGGCAGGTGCTTCCAGTGTGTCCGGCTGGTGGTCTCGGCGAGACGAGCAGGTGGCTCCGGCGTGCTCGGCAGTTGCTTCCGGCGTGTCCGGCAATTGGTTCCGGCGAGTAGAGCAGGTGGCTCCGGCGTGCTTGGCAGGTGCTTTCGGCGTGTCCGGCAGGTGGTTCCGGCGAGCCGAGCAGGTGGCTCCGGCGTGCTCGGCAGGTGCTTCCAGGGGGTCCGGCGAGCCGAGCAGGTGCTCCGGCGTGCTCGGCAGCTGCTTCCGGTGGGTCCGGCAGGTGGGTCCTGCGAGTCGAGCAGGTGGTTCCTGCATGCTCGGCAGGTGGTTCAGGCGTGTCCGACAGGCGGTTCCGTTGTGTCCAGTAGGTGTTTCCGGCGTGTCCGGCACATGGTAGTGGCACGTCTGAGAGGTGGTTCCGGCATGCCCCGCAGGTGATTCCGGAGTGTCCGGCAAGTGGTTCTGGCATAGCCGGCTGGTGATTTTGGCGTGGCCCGCAGGTGGCTCCAGCGAGTCGAGCAGGTTGTTCCGGCGTGCTCAGCAGGTGTTTCAGATGGGTCCGTCAGGTGGTTCCGGTCTGTCCAATAGGTGGTTCCGGCGTGTCCGGCACGTGCTTCCGGCGAGTCTGAGAGGTGGCTCCGGCATGCCCGGTGGGTGATTCCGGAGTGTCCGGCAAGTCGTTCTGGCATAGCCGGCTGGTGATTTTGGCATGTCCAGCAGGTAAGATTTTGGCATGTCCGTCAGGTGATTTTGACGTGTCCGGCGGGTGGTTCCGGGCAGTGGATCAGGTGGTTCCAGCGTTCTCGGCAGGTGATTCAGTTTGGTTCGGCAGGTGGTTCTGGTCTGTCCTGGAGGTGGTTCCGGCCTGTCCAGCACGTGGTTCTGGCACGTCTGAGAGGTGGTTCCGGCATGCCCGGCAGGTGATCCCAGAGAGTCCTCCAAGTGGTTCTGGCCCAGCCCGCAGGTGATTTTGGCGCGTCCGGCAGGTGGCTCCGGCATGCTCAGCAGGTTGTTCAGGCAGGTCCGGCAGGTGGTTCCGACGATTCGAGCAGGTGCTTCCGGCTAGCTCGGCAGGTGCTTTGGGCGTCTCCGTCACTTGATTTTGGCACATTTGAGAGGTGGGTCCAGCATTCCCAGCAGGTGATTCCAGAAAGTCCGGCAAGCGGTTCTGGCATAGCCAGCAGGTGATTTTTGCGTGTCCGGCAGGTGGGTCCTGCGAGTCGAGCAGGTGGTTCCTGCATGCTCGGCAGGTGGTTCAGGCGTGTCCGACAGGCGGTTCCGTTGTGTCCAGTAGGTGTTTCCGGCGTGTCCGGCACATGGTAGTGGCACGTCTGAGAGGTGGTTCCGGCATGCCCCGCAGGTGATTCCGGAGTGTCCGGCAAGTGGTTCTGGCATAGCCGGCTGGTGATTTTGGCGTGGCCCGCAGGTGGCTCCAGCGAGTCGAGCAGGTTGTTCCGGCGTGCTCAGCAGGTGTTTCAGATGGGTCCGTCAGGTGGTTCCGGTCTGTCCAATAGGTGGTTCCGGCGTGTCCGGCACGTGCTTCCGGCGAGTCTGAGAGGTGGCTCCGGCATGCCCGGTGGGTGATTCCGGAGTGTCCGGCAAGTCGTTCTGGCATAGCCGGCTGGTGATTTTGGCATGTCCAGCAGGTAAGATTTTGGCATGTCCGTCAGGTGATTTTGACGTGTCCGGCGGGTGGTTCCGGGCAGTGGATCAGGTGGTTCCAGCGTTCTCGGCAGGTGATTCAGTTTGGTTCGGCAGGTGGTTCTGGTCTGTCCTGGAGGTGGTTCCGGCCTGTCCAGCACGTGGTTCTGGCACGTCTGAGAGGTGGTTCCGGCATGCCCGGCAGGTGATCCCAGAGAGTCCTCCAAGTGGTTCTGGCCCAGCCCGCAGGTGATTTTGGCGCGTCCGGCAGGTGGCTCCGGCATGCTCAGCAGGTTGTTCAGGCAGGTCCGGCAGGTGGTTCCGACGATTCGAGCAGGTGCTTCCGGCTAGCTCGGCAGGTGCTTTGGGCGTCTCCGTCACTTGATTTTGGCACATTTGAGAGGTGGGTCCAGCATTCCCAGCAGGTGATTCCAGAAAGTCCGGCAAGCGGTTCTGGCATAGCCAGCAGGTGATTTTTGCGTGTCCGGCAGGTGGGTCCTGCGAGTCGAGCAGGTGGTTCCTGCATGCTCGGCAGGTGGTTCAGGCGTGTCCGACAGGCGGTTCCGTTGTGTCCAGTAGGTGTTTCCGGCGTGTCCGGCACATGGTAGTGGCACGTCTGAGAGGTGGTTCCGGCATGCCCCGCAGGTGATTCCGGAGTGTCCGGCAAGTGGTTCTGGCATAGCCGGCTGGTGATTTTGGCGTGGCCAGCAGGTGGCTCCAGCGAGTCGAGCAGGTTGTTCCGGCGTGCTCAGCAGGTGTTTCAGATGGGTCCGTCAGGTGGTTCCGGTCTGTCCAATAGGTGGTTCCGGCGTGTCCGGCACGTGCTTCCGGCGAGTCTGAGAGGTGGCTCCGGCATGCCCGGTGGGTGATTCCGGAGTGTCCGGCAAGTCGTTCTGGCATAGCCGGCTGGTGATTTTGGCATGTCCAGCAGGTAAGATTTTGGCATGTCCGTCAGGTGATTTTGACGTGTCCGGCGGGTGGTTCCGGGCAGTGGATCAGGTGGTTCCAGCGTTCTCGGCAGGTGATTCAGTTTGGTTCGGCAGGTGGTTCTGGTCTGTCCTGGAGGTGGTTCCGGCCTGTCCAGCACGTGGTTCTGGCACGTCTGAGAGGTGGTTCCGGCATGCCCGGCAGGTGATCCCAGAGAGTCCTCCAAGTGGTTCTGGCCCAGCCCGCAGGTGATTTTGGCGCGTCCGGCAGGTGGCTCCGGCATGCTCAGCAGGTTGTTCAGGCAGGTCCGGCAGGTGGTTCCGACGATTCGAGCAGGTGCTTCCGGCTAGCTCGGCAGGTGCTTTGGGCGTCTCCGTCACTTGATTTTGGCACATTTGAGAGGTGGGTCCAGCATTCCCAGCAGGTGATTCCAGAAAGTCCGGCAAGCGGTTCTGGCATAGCCAGCAGGTGATTTTTGCGTGTCCGGCAGGTGGGTCCTGCGAGTCGAGCAGGTGGTTCCTGCATGCTCGGCAGGTGGTTCAGGCGTGTCCGACAGGCGGTTCCGTTGTGTCCAGTAGGTGTTTCCGGCGTGTCCGGCACATGGTAGTGGCACGTCTGAGAGGTGGTTCCGGCATGCCCCGCAGGTGATTCCGGAGTGTCCGGCAAGTGGTTCTGGCATAGCCGGCTGGTGATTTTGGCGTGGCCAGCAGGTGGCTCCAGCGAGTCGAGCAGGTTGTTCCGGCGTGCTCAGCAGGTGTTTCAGATGGGTCCGTCAGGTGGTTCCGGTCTGTCCAATAGGTGGTTCCGGCGTGTCCGGCACGTGCTTCCGGCGAGTCTGAGAGGTGGCTCCGGCATGCCCGGTGGGTGATTCCGGAGTGTCCGGCAAGTCGTTCTGGCATAGCCGGCTGGTGATTTTGGCATGTCCAGCAGGTAAGATTTTGGCATGTCCGTCAGGTGATTTTGACGTGTCCGGCGGGTGGTTCCGGGCAGTGGATCAGGTGGTTCCAGCGTTCTCGGCAGGTGATTCAGTTTGGTTCGGCAGGTGGTTCTGGTCTGTCCTGGAGGTGGTTCCGGCCTGTCCAGCACGTGGTTCTGGCACGTCTGAGAGGTGGTTCCGGCATGCCCGGCAGGTGATCCCAGAGAGTCCTCCAAGTGGTTCTGGCCCAGCCCGCAGGTGATTTTGGCGCGTCCGGCAGGTGGCTCCGGCATGCTCAGCAGGTTGTTCAGGCAGGTCCGGCAGGTGGTTCCGACGATTCGAGCAGGTGCTTCCGGCTAGCTCGGCAGGTGCTTTGGGCGTCTCCGTCACTTGATTTTGGCACATTTGAGAGGTGGGTCCAGCATTCCCAGCAGGTGATTCCAGAAAGTCCGGCAAGCGGTTCTGGCATAGCCAGCAGGTGATTTTTGCGTGTCCGGCAGGTGGGTCCTGCGAGTCGAGCAGGTGGTTCCTGCATGCTCGGCAGGTGGTTCAGGCGTGTCCGACAGGCGGTTCCGTTGTGTCCAGTAGGTGTTTCCGGCGTGTCCGGCACATGGTAGTGGCACGTCTGAGAGGTGGTTCCGGCATGCCCCGCAGGTGATTCCGGAGTGTCCGGCAAGTGGTTCTGGCATAGCCGGCTGGTGATTTTGGCGTGGCCAGCAGGTGGCTCCAGCGAGTCGAGCAGGTTGTTCCGGCGTGCTCAGCAGGTGTTTCAGATGGGTCCGTCAGGTGGTTCCGGTCTGTCCAATAGGTGGTTCCGGCGTGTCCGGCACGTGCTTCCGGCGAGTCTGAGAGGTGGCTCCGGCATGCCCGGTGGGTGATTCCGGAGTGTCCGGCAAGTCGTTCTGGCATAGCCGGCTGGTGATTTTGGCATGTCCAGCAGGTAAGATTTTGGCATGTCCGTCAGGTGATTTTGACGTGTCCGGCGGGTGGTTCCGGGCAGTGGATCAGGTGGTTCCAGCGTTCTCGGCAGGTGATTCAGTTTGGTTCGGCAGGTGGTTCTGGTCTGTCCTGGAGGTGGTTCCGGCCTGTCCAGCACGTGGTTCTGGCACGTCTGAGAGGTGGTTCCGGCATGCCCGGCAGGTGATCCCAGAGAGTCCTCCAAGTGGTTCTGGCCCAGCCCGCAGGTGATTTTGGCGCGTCCGGCAGGTGGCTCCGGCATGCTCAGCAGGTTGTTCAGGCAGGTCCGGCAGGTGGTTCCGACGATTCGAGCAGGTGCTTCCGGCTAGCTCGGCAGGTGCTTTGGGCGTCTCCGTCACTTGATTTTGGCACATTTGAGAGGTGGGTCCAGCATTCCCAGCAGGTGATTCCAGAAAGTCCGGCAAGCGGTTCTGGCATAGCCAGCAGGTGATTTTTGTGTGTCCGGCAGGTGGGTCCTGCGAGTCGAGCAGGTGGTTCCTGCATGCTCGGCAGGTGGTTCAGGCGTGTCCGACAGGCGGTTCCGTTGTGTCCAGTAGGTGTTTCCGGCGTGTCCGGCACATGGTAGTGGCACGTCTGAGAGGTGGTTCCGGCATGCCCCGCAGGTGATTCCGGAGTGTCCGGCAAGTGGTTCTGGCATAGCCGGCTGGTGATTTTGGCGTGGCCCGCAGGTGGCTCCAGCGAGTCGAGCAGGTTGTTCCGGCGTGCTCAGCAGGTGTTTCAGATGGGTCCGTCAGGTGGTTCCGGTCTGTCCAATAGGTGGTTCCGGCGTGTCCGGCACGTGCTTCCGGCGAGTCTGAGAGGTGGCTCCGGCATGCCCGGTGGGTGATTCCGGAGTGTCCGGCAAGTCGTTCTGGCATAGCCGGCTGGTGATTTTGGCATGTCCAGCAGGTAAGATTTTGGCATGTCCGTCAGGTGATTTTGACGTGTCCGGCGGGTGGTTCCGGGCAGTGGATCAGGTGGTTCCAGCGTTCTCGGCAGGTGATTCAGTTTGGTTCGGCAGGTGGTTCTGGTCTGTCCTGGAGGTGGTTCCGGCCTGTCCAGCACGTGGTTCTGGCACGTCTGAGAGGTGGTTCCGGCATGCCCGGCAGGTGATCCCAGAGAGTCCTCCAAGTGGTTCTGGCCCAGCCCGCAGGTGATTTTGGCGCGTCCGGCAGGTGGCTCCGGCATGCTCAGCAGGTTGTTCAGGCAGGTCCGGCAGGTGGTTCCGACGATTCGAGCAGGTGCTTCCGGCTAGCTCGGCAGGTGCTTTGGGCGTCTCCGTCACTTGATTTTGGCACATTTGAGAGGTGGGTCCAGCATTCCCAGCAGGTGATTCCAGAAAGTCCGGCAAGCGGTTCTGGCATAGCCAGCAGGTGATTTTTGCGTGTCCGGCAGGTGGGTCCTGCGAGTCGAGCAGGTGGTTCCTGCATGCTCGGCAGGTGGTTCAGGCGTGTCCGACAGGCGGTTCCGTTGTGTCCAGTAGGTGTTTCCGGCGTGTCCGGCACATGGTAGTGGCACGTCTGAGAGGTGGTTCCGGCATGCCCCGCAGGTGATTCCGGAGTGTCCGGCAAGTGGTTCTGGCATAGCCGGCTGGTGATTTTGGCGTGGCCAGCAGGTGGCTCCAGCGAGTCGAGCAGGTTGTTCCGGCGTGCTCAGCAGGTGTTTCAGATGGGTCCGTCAGGTGGTTCCGGTCTGTCCAATAGGTGGTTCCGGCGTGTCCGGCACGTGCTTCCGGCGAGTCTGAGAGGTGGCTCCGGCATGCCCGGTGGGTGATTCCGGAGTGTCCGGCAAGTCGTTCTGGCATAGCCGGCTGGTGATTTTGGCATGTCCAGCAGGTAAGATTTTGGCATGTCCGTCAGGTGATTTTGACGTGTCCGGCGGGTGGTTCCGGGCAGTGGATCAGGTGGTTCCAGCGTTCTCGGCAGGTGATTCAGTTTGGTTCGGCAGGTGGTTCTGGTCTGTCCTGGAGGTGGTTCCGGCCTGTCCAGCACGTGGTTCTGGCACGTCTGAGAGGTGGTTCCGGCATGCCCGGCAGGTGATCCCAGAGAGTCCTCCAAGTGGTTCTGGCCCAGCCCGCAGGTGATTTTGGCGCGTCCGGCAGGTGGCTCCGGCATGCTCAGCAGGTTGTTCAGGCAGGTCCGGCAGGTGGTTCCGACGATTCGAGCAGGTGCTTCCGGCTAGCTCGGCAGGTGCTTTGGGCGTCTCCGTCACTTGATTTTGGCACATTTGAGAGGTGGGTCCAGCATTCCCAGCAGGTGATTCCAGAAAGTCCGGCAAGCGGTTCTGGCATAGCCAGCAGGTGATTTTTGCGTGTCCGGCAGGTGGGTCCTGCGAGTCGAGCAGGTGGTTCCTGCATGCTCGGCAGGTGGTTCAGGCGTGTCCGACAGGCGGTTCCGTTGTGTCCAGTAGGTGTTTCCGGCGTGTCCGGCACATGGTAGTGGCACGTCTGAGAGGTGGTTCCGGCATGCCCCGCAGGTGATTCCGGAGTGTCCGGCAAGTGGTTCTGGCATAGCCGGCTGGTGATTTTGGCGTGGCCAGCAGGTGGCTCCAGCGAGTCGAGCAGGTTGTTCCGGCGTGCTCAGCAGGTGTTTCAGATGGGTCCGTCAGGTGGTTCCGGTCTGTCCAATAGGTGGTTCCGGCGTGTCCGGCACGTGCTTCCGGCGAGTCTGAGAGGTGGCTCCGGCATGCCCGGTGGGTGATTCCGGAGTGTCCGGCAAGTCGTTCTGGCATAGCCGGCTGGTGATTTTGGCATGTCCAGCAGGTAAGATTTTGGCATGTCCGTCAGGTGATTTTGACGTGTCCGGCGGGTGGTTCCGGGCAGTGGATCAGGTGGTTCCAGCGTTCTCGGCAGGTGATTCAGTTTGGTTCGGCAGGTGGTTCTGGTCTGTCCTGGAGGTGGTTCCGGCCTGTCCAGCACGTGGTTCTGGCACGTCTGAGAGGTGGTTCCGGCATGCCCGGCAGGTGATCCCAGAGAGTCCTCCAAGTGGTTCTGGCCCAGCCCGCAGGTGATTTTGGCGCGTCCGGCAGGTGGCTCCGGCATGCTCAGCAGGTTGTTCAGGCAGGTCCGGCAGGTGGTTCCGACGATTCGAGCAGGTGCTTCCGGCTAGCTCGGCAGGTGCTTTGGGCGTCTCCGTCACTTGATTTTGGCACATTTGAGAGGTGGGTCCAGCATTCCCAGCAGGTGATTCCAGAAAGTCCGGCAAGCGGTTCTGGCATAGCCAGCAGGTGATTTTTGCGTGTCCGGCAGGTGGGTCCTGCGAGTCGAGCAGGTGGTTCCTGCATGCTCGGCAGGTGGTTCAGGCGTGTCCGACAGGCGGTTCCGTTGTGTCCAGTAGGTGTTTCCGGCGTGTCCGGCACATGGTAGTGGCACGTCTGAGAGGTGGTTCCGGCATGCCCCGCAGGTGATTCCGGAGTGTCCGGCAAGTGGTTCTGGCATAGCCGGCTGGTGATTTTGGCGTGGCCAGCAGGTGGCTCCAGCGAGTCGAGCAGGTTGTTCCGGCGTGCTCAGCAGGTGTTTCAGATGGGTCCGTCAGGTGGTTCCGGTCTGTCCAATAGGTGGTTCCGGCGTGTCCGGCACGTGCTTCCGGCGAGTCTGAGAGGTGGCTCCGGCATGCCCGGTGGGTGATTCCGGAGTGTCCGGCAAGTCGTTCTGGCATAGCCGGCTGGTGATTTTGGCATGTCCAGCAGGTAAGATTTTGGCATGTCCGTCAGGTGATTTTGACGTGTCCGGCGGGTGGTTCCGGGCAGTGGATCAGGTGGTTCCAGCGTTCTCGGCAGGTGATTCAGTTTGGTTCGGCAGGTGGTTCTGGTCTGTCCTGGAGGTGGTTCCGGCCTGTCCAGCACGTGGTTCTGGCACGTCTGAGAGGTGGTTCCGGCATGCCCGGCAGGTGATCCCAGAGAGTCCTCCAAGTGGTTCTGGCCCAGCCCGCAGGTGATTTTGGCGCGTCCGGCAGGTGGCTCCGGCATGCTCAGCAGGTTGTTCAGGCAGGTCCGGCAGGTGGTTCCGACGATTCGAGCAGGTGCTTCCGGCTAGCTCGGCAGGTGCTTTGGGCGTCTCCGTCACTTGATTTTGGCACATTTGAGAGGTGGGTCCAGCATTCCCAGCAGGTGATTCCAGAAAGTCCGGCAAGCGGTTCTGGCATAGCCAGCAGGTGATTTTTGCGTGTCCGGCAGGTGGGTCCTGCGAGTCGAGCAGGTGGTTCCTGCATGCTCGGCAGGTGGTTCAGGCGTGTCCGACAGGCGGTTCCGTTGTGTCCAGTAGGTGTTTCCGGCGTGTCCGGCACATGGTAGTGGCACGTCTGAGAGGTGGTTCCGGCATGCCCCGCAGGTGATTCCGGAGTGTCCGGCAAGTGGTTCTGGCATAGCCGGCTGGTGATTTTGGCGTGGCCAGCAGGTGGCTCCAGCGAGTCGAGCAGGTTGTTCCGGCGTGCTCAGCAGGTGTTTCAGATGGGTCCGTCAGGTGGTTCCGGTCTGTCCAATAGGTGGTTCCGGCGTGTCCGGCACGTGCTTCCGGCGAGTCTGAGAGGTGGCTCCGGCATGCCCGGTGGGTGATTCCGGAGTGTCCGGCAAGTCGTTCTGGCATAGCCGGCTGGTGATTTTGGCATGTCCAGCAGGTAAGATTTTGGCATGTCCGTCAGGTGATTTTGACGTGTCCGGCGGGTGGTTCCGGGCAGTGGATCAGGTGGTTCCAGCGTTCTCGGCAGGTGATTCAGTTTGGTTCGGCAGGTGGTTCTGGTCTGTCCTGGAGGTGGTTCCGGCCTGTCCAGCACGTGGTTCTGGCACGTCTGAGAGGTGGTTCCGGCATGCCCGGCAGGTGATCCCAGAGAGTCCTCCAAGTGGTTCTGGCCCAGCCCGCAGGTGATTTTGGCGCGTCCGGCAGGTGGCTCCGGCATGCTCAGCAGGTTGTTCAGGCAGGTCCGGCAGGTGGTTCCGACGATTCGAGCAGGTGCTTCCGGCTAGCTCGGCAGGTGCTTTGGGCGTCTCCGTCACTTGATTTTGGCACATTTGAGAGGTGGGTCCAGCATTCCCAGCAGGTGATTCCAGAAAGTCCGGCAAGCGGTTCTGGCATAGCCAGCAGGTGATTTTTGCGTGTCCGGCAGGTGGGTCCTGCGAGTCGAGCAGGTGGTTCCTGCATGCTCGGCAGGTGGTTCAGGCGTGTCCGACAGGCGGTTCCGTTGTGTCCAGTAGGTGTTTCCGGCGTGTCCGGCACATGGTAGTGGCACGTCTGAGAGGTGGTTCCGGCATGCCCCGCAGGTGATTCCGGAGTGTCCGGCAAGTGGTTCTGGCATAGCCGGCTGGTGATTTTGGCGTGGCCAGCAGGTGGCTCCAGCGAGTCGAGCAGGTTGTTCCGGCGTGCTCAGCAGGTGTTTCAGATGGGTCCGTCAGGTGGTTCCGGTCTGTCCAATAGGTGGTTCCGGCGTGTCCGGCACGTGCTTCCGGCGAGTCTGAGAGGTGGCTCCGGCATGCCCGGTGGGTGATTCCGGAGTGTCCGGCAAGTCGTTCTGGCATAGCCGGCTGGTGATTTTGGCATGTCCAGCAGGTAAGATTTTGGCATGTCCGTCAGGTGATTTTGACGTGTCCGGCGGGTGGTTCCGGGCAGTGGATCAGGTGGTTCCAGCGTTCTCGGCAGGTGATTCAGTTTGGTTCGGCAGGTGGTTCTGGTCTGTCCTGGAGGTGGTTCCGGCCTGTCCAGCACGTGGTTCTGGCACGTCTGAGAGGTGGTTCCGGCATGCCCGGCAGGTGATCCCAGAGAGTCCTCCAAGTGGTTCTGGCCCAGCCCGCAGGTGATTTTGGCGCGTCCGGCAGGTGGCTCCGGCATGCTCAGCAGGTTGTTCAGGCAGGTCCGGCAGGTGGTTCCGACGATTCGAGCAGGTGCTTCCGGCTAGCTCGGCAGGTGCTTTGGGCGTCTCCGTCACTTGATTTTGGCACATTTGAGAGGTGGGTCCAGCATTCCCAGCAGGTGATTCCAGAAAGTCCGGCAAGCGGTTCTGGCATAGCCAGCAGGTGATTTTTGCGTGTCCGGCAGGTGGGTCCTGCGAGTCGAGCAGGTGGTTCCTGCATGCTCGGCAGGTGGTTCAGGCGTGTCCGACAGGCGGTTCCGTTGTGTCCAGTAGGTGTTTCCGGCGTGTCCGGCACATGGTAGTGGCACGTCTGAGAGGTGGTTCCGGCATGCCCCGCAGGTGATTCCGGAGTGTCCGGCAAGTGGTTCTGGCATAGCCGGCTGGTGATTTTGGCGTGGCCAGCAGGTGGCTCCAGCGAGTCGAGCAGGTTGTTCCGGCGTGCTCAGCAGGTGTTTCAGATGGGTCCGTCAGGTGGTTCCGGTCTGTCCAATAGGTGGTTCCGGCGTGTCCGGCACGTGCTTCCGGCGAGTCTGAGAGGTGGCTCCGGCATGCCCGGTGGGTGATTCCGGAGTGTCCGGCAAGTCGTTCTGGCATAGCCGGCTGGTGATTTTGGCATGTCCAGCAGGTAAGATTTTGGCATGTCCGTCAGGTGATTTTGACGTGTCCGGCGGGTGGTTCCGGGCAGTGGATCAGGTGGTTCCAGCGTTCTCGGCAGGTGATTCAGTTTGGTTCGGCAGGTGGTTCTGGTCTGTCCTGGAGGTGGTTCCGGCCTGTCCAGCACGTGGTTCTGGCACGTCTGAGAGGTGGTTCCGGCATGCCCGGCAGGTGATCCCAGAGAGTCCTCCAAGTGGTTCTGGCCCAGCCCGCAGGTGATTTTGGCGCGTCCGGCAGGTGGCTCCGGCATGCTCAGCAGGTTGTTCAGGCAGGTCCGGCAGGTGGTTCCGACGATTCGAGCAGGTGCTTCCGGCTAGCTCGGCAGGTGCTTTGGGCGTCTCCGTCACTTGATTTTGGCACATTTGAGAGGTGGGTCCAGCATTCCCAGCAGGTGATTCCAGAAAGTCCGGCAAGCGGTTCTGGCATAGCCAGCAGGTGATTTTTGCGTGTCCGGCAGGTGGGTCCTGCGAGTCGAGCAGGTGGTTCCTGCATGCTCGGCAGGTGGTTCAGGCGTGTCCGACAGGCGGTTCCGTTGTGTCCAGTAGGTGTTTCCGGCGTGTCCGGCACATGGTAGTGGCACGTCTGAGAGGTGGTTCCGGCATGCCCCGCAGGTGATTCCGGAGTGTCCGGCAAGTGGTTCTGGCATAGCCGGCTGGTGATTTTGGCGTGGCCAGCAGGTGGCTCCAGCGAGTCGAGCAGGTTGTTCCGGCGTGCTCAGCAGGTGTTTCAGATGGGTCCGTCAGGTGGTTCCGGTCTGTCCAATAGGTGGTTCCGGCGTGTCCGGCACGTGCTTCCGGCGAGTCTGAGAGGTGGCTCCGGCATGCCCGGTGGGTGATTCCGGAGTGTCCGGCAAGTCGTTCTGGCATAGCCGGCTGGTGATTTTGGCATGTCCAGCAGGTAAGATTTTGGCATGTCCGTCAGGTGATTTTGACGTGTCCGGCGGGTGGTTCCGGGCAGTGGATCAGGTGGTTCCAGCGTTCTCGGCAGGTGATTCAGTTTGGTTCGGCAGGTGGTTCTGGTCTGTCCTGGAGGTGGTTCCGGCCTGTCCAGCACGTGGTTCTGGCACGTCTGAGAGGTGGTTCCGGCATGCCCGGCAGGTGATCCCAGAGAGTCCTCCAAGTGGTTCTGGCCCAGCCCGCAGGTGATTTTGGCGCGTCCGGCAGGTGGCTCCGGCATGCTCAGCAGGTTGTTCAGGCAGGTCCGGCAGGTGGTTCCGACGATTCGAGCAGGTGCTTCCGGCTAGCTCGGCAGGTGCTTTGGGCGTCTCCGTCACTTGATTTTGGCACATTTGAGAGGTGGGTCCAGCATTCCCAGCAGGTGATTCCAGAAAGTCCGGCAAGCGGTTCTGGCATAGCCAGCAGGTGATTTTTGCGTGTCCGGCAGGTGGGTCCTGCGAGTCGAGCAGGTGGTTCCTGCATGCTCGGCAGGTGGTTCAGGCGTGTCCGACAGGCGGTTCCGTTGTGTCCAGTAGGTGTTTCCGGCGTGTCCGGCACATGGTAGTGGCACGTCTGAGAGGTGGTTCCGGCATGCCCCGCAGGTGATTCCGGAGTGTCCGGCAAGTGGTTCTGGCATAGCCGGCTGGTGATTTTGGCGTGGCCAGCAGGTGGCTCCAGCGAGTCGAGCAGGTTGTTCCGGCGTGCTCAGCAGGTGTTTCAGATGGGTCCGTCAGGTGGTTCCGGTCTGTCCAATAGGTGGTTCCGGCGTGTCCGGCACGTGCTTCCGGCGAGTCTGAGAGGTGGCTCCGGCATGCCCGGTGGGTGATTCCGGAGTGTCCGGCAAGTCGTTCTGGCATAGCCGGCTGGTGATTTTGGCATGTCCAGCAGGTAAGATTTTGGCATGTCCGTCAGGTGATTTTGACGTGTCCGGCGGGTGGTTCCGGGCAGTGGATCAGGTGGTTCCAGCGTTCTCGGCAGGTGATTCAGTTTGGTTCGGCAGGTGGTTCTGGTCTGTCCTGGAGGTGGTTCCGGCCTGTCCAGCACGTGGTTCTGGCACGTCTGAGAGGTGGTTCCGGCATGCCCGGCAGGTGATCCCAGAGAGTCCTCCAAGTGGTTCTGGCCCAGCCCGCAGGTGATTTTGGCGCGTCCGGCAGGTGGCTCCGGCATGCTCAGCAGGTTGTTCAGGCAGGTCCGGCAGGTGGTTCCGACGATTCGAGCAGGTGCTTCCGGCTAGCTCGGCAGGTGCTTTGGGCGTCTCCGTCACTTGATTTTGGCACATTTGAGAGGTGGGTCCAGCATTCCCAGCAGGTGATTCCAGAAAGTCCGGCAAGCGGTTCTGGCATAGCCAGCAGGTGATTTTTGCGTGTCCGGCAGGTGGGTCCTGCGAGTCGAGCAGGTGGTTCCTGCATGCTCGGCAGGTGGTTCAGGCGTGTCCGACAGGCGGTTCCGTTGTGTCCAGTAGGTGTTTCCGGCGTGTCCGGCACATGGTAGTGGCACGTCTGAGAGGTGGTTCCGGCATGCCCCGCAGGTGATTCCGGAGTGTCCGGCAAGTGGTTCTGGCATAGCCGGCTGGTGATTTTGGCGTGGCCCGCAGGTGGCTCCAGCGAGTCGAGCAGGTTGTTCCGGCGTGCTCAGCAGGTGTTTCAGATGGGTCCGTCAGGTGGTTCCGGTCTGTCCAATAGGTGGTTCCGGCGTGTCCGGCACGTGCTTCCGGCGAGTCTGAGAGGTGGCTCCGGCATGCCCGGTGGGTGATTCCGGAGTGTCCGGCAAGTCGTTCTGGCATAGCCGGCTGGTGATTTTGGCATGTCCAGCAGGTAAGATTTTGGCATGTCCGTCAGGTGATTTTGACGTGTCCGGCGGGTGGTTCCGGGCAGTGGATCAGGTGGTTCCAGCGTTCTCGGCAGGTGATTCAGTTTGGTTCGGCAGGTGGTTCTGGTCTGTCCTGGAGGTGGTTCCGGCCTGTCCAGCACGTGGTTCTGGCACGTCTGAGAGGTGGTTCCGGCATGCCCGGCAGGTGATCCCAGAGAGTCCTCCAAGTGGTTCTGGCCCAGCCCGCAGGTGATTTTGGCGCGTCCGGCAGGTGGCTCCGGCATGCTCAGCAGGTTGTTCAGGCAGGTCCGGCAGGTGGTTCCGACGATTCGAGCAGGTGCTTCCGGCTAGCTCGGCAGGTGCTTTGGGCGTCTCCGTCACTTGATTTTGGCACATTTGAGAGGTGGGTCCAGCATTCCCAGCAGGTGATTCCAGAAAGTCCGGCAAGCGGTTCTGGCATAGCCAGCAGGTGATTTTTGCGTGTCCGGCAGGTGGGTCCTGCGAGTCGAGCAGGTGGTTCCTGCATGCTCGGCAGGTGGTTCAGGCGTGTCCGACAGGCGGTTCCGTTGTGTCCAGTAGGTGTTTCCGGCGTGTCCGGCACATGGTAGTGGCACGTCTGAGAGGTGGTTCCGGCATGCCCCGCAGGTGATTCCGGAGTGTCCGGCAAGTGGTTCTGGCATAGCCGGCTGGTGATTTTGGCGTGGCCAGCAGGTGGCTCCAGCGAGTCGAGCAGGTTGTTCCGGCGTGCTCAGCAGGTGTTTCAGATGGGTCCGTCAGGTGGTTCCGGTCTGTCCAATAGGTGGTTCCGGCGTGTCCGGCACGTGCTTCCGGCGAGTCTGAGAGGTGGCTCCGGCATGCCCGGTGGGTGATTCCGGAGTGTCCGGCAAGTCGTTCTGGCATAGCCGGCTGGTGATTTTGGCATGTCCAGCAGGTAAGATTTTGGCATGTCCGTCAGGTGATTTTGACGTGTCCGGCGGGTGGTTCCGGGCAGTGGATCAGGTGGTTCCAGCGTTCTCGGCAGGTGATTCAGTTTGGTTCGGCAGGTGGTTCTGGTCTGTCCTGGAGGTGGTTCCGGCCTGTCCAGCACGTGGTTCTGGCACGTCTGAGAGGTGGTTCCGGCATGCCCGGCAGGTGATCCCAGAGAGTCCTCCAAGTGGTTCTGGCCCAGCCCGCAGGTGATTTTGGCGCGTCCGGCAGGTGGCTCCGGCATGCTCAGCAGGTTGTTCAGGCAGGTCCGGCAGGTGGTTCCGACGATTCGAGCAGGTGCTTCCGGCTAGCTCGGCAGGTGCTTTGGGCGTCTCCGTCACTTGATTTTGGCACATTTGAGAGGTGGGTCCAGCATTCCCAGCAGGTGATTCCAGAAAGTCCGGCAAGCGGTTCTGGCATAGCCAGCAGGTGATTTTTGCGTGTCCGGCAGGTGGGTCCTGCGAGTCGAGCAGGTGGTTCCTGCATGCTCGGCAGGTGGTTCAGGCGTGTCCGACAGGCGGTTCCGTTGTGTCCAGTAGGTGTTTCCGGCGTGTCCGGCACATGGTAGTGGCACGTCTGAGAGGTGGTTCCGGCATGCCCCGCAGGTGATTCCGGAGTGTCCGGCAAGTGGTTCTGGCATAGCCGGCTGGTGATTTTGGCGTGGCCAGCAGGTGGCTCCAGCGAGTCGAGCAGGTTGTTCCGGCGTGCTCAGCAGGTGTTTCAGATGGGTCCGTCAGGTGGTTCCGGTCTGTCCAATAGGTGGTTCCGGCGTGTCCGGCACGTGCTTCCGGCGAGTCTGAGAGGTGGCTCCGGCATGCCCGGTGGGTGATTCCGGAGTGTCCGGCAAGTCGTTCTGGCATAGCCGGCTGGTGATTTTGGCATGTCCAGCAGGTAAGATTTTGGCATGTCCGTCAGGTGATTTTGACGTGTCCGGCGGGTGGTTCCGGGCAGTGGATCAGGTGGTTCCAGCGTTCTCGGCAGGTGATTCAGTTTGGTTCGGCAGGTGGTTCTGGTCTGTCCTGGAGGTGGTTCCGGCCTGTCCAGCACGTGGTTCTGGCACGTCTGAGAGGTGGTTCCGGCATGCCCGGCAGGTGATCCCAGAGAGTCCTCCAAGTGGTTCTGGCCCAGCCCGCAGGTGATTTTGGCGCGTCTGGCAGGTGGCTCCGGCATGCTCAGCAGGTTGTTCAGGCAGGTCCGGCAGGTGGTTCCGACGATTCGAGCAGGTGCTTCCGGCTAGCTCGGCAGGTGCTTTGGGCGTCTCCGTCACTTGATTTTGGCACATTTGAGAGGTGGGTCCAGCATTCCCAGCAGGTGATTCCAGAAAGTCCGGCAAGCGGTTCTGGCATAGCCAGCAGGTGATTTTTGCGTGTCCGGCAGGTGGGTCCTGCGAGTCGAGCAGGTGGTTCCTGCATGCTCGGCAGGTGGTTCAGGCGTGTCCGACAGGCGGTTCCGTTGTGTCCAGTAGGTGTTTCCGGCGTGTCCGGCACATGGTAGTGGCACGTCTGAGAGGTGGTTCCGGCATGCCCCGCAGGTGATTCCGGAGTGTCCAGCAAGTGGTTCTGGCATAGCCGGCTGGTGATTTTGGCGTGGCCAGCAGGTGGCTCCAGCGAGTCGAGCAGGTTGTTCCGGCGTGCTCAGCAGGTGTTTCAGATGGGTCCGTCAGGTGGTTCCGGTCTGTCCAATAGGTGGTTCCGGCGTGTCCGGCACGTGCTTCCGGCGAGTCTGAGAGGTGGCTCCGGCATGCCCGGTGGGTGATTCCGGAGTGTCCGGCAAGTCGTTCTGGCATAGCCGGCTGGTGATTTTGGCATGTCCAGCAGGTAAGATTTTGGCATGTCCGTCAGGTGATTTTGACGTGTCCGGCGGGTGGTTCCGGGCAGTGGATCAGGTGGTTCCAGCGTTCTCGGCAGGTGATTCAGTTTGGTTCGGCAGGTGGTTCTGGTCTGTCCTGGAGGTGGTTCCGGCCTGTCCAGCACGTGGTTCTGGCACGTCTGAGAGGTGGTTCCGGCATGCCCGGCAGGTGATCCCAGAGAGTCCTCCAAGTGGTTCTGGCCCAGCCCGCAGGTGATTTTGGCGCGTCCGGCAGGTGGCTCCGGCATGCTCAGCAGGTTGTTCAGGCAGGTCCGGCAGGTGGTTCCGACGATTCGAGCAGGTGCTTCCGGCTAGCTCGGCAGGTGCTTGGGCGTCTCCGTCACTTGATTTTGGCACATTTGAGAGGTGGGTCCAGCATTCCCAGCAGGTGATTCCAGAAAGTCCGGCAAGCGGTTCTGGCATAGCCAGCAGGTGATTTTTGCGTGTCCGGCAGGTGGGTCCTGCGAG